>NC_030418.2:7191353-7278853 GCF_001660625.3 Ictalurus punctatus | reverse complement strand
CCTGACCTGAACCCCATAGAGGATCTATGAGCGACACTAGACCCAACAATACAGACAATATGAAGGCTGTAATAAAAGCAAAAAAGTCTTGAACCATTCAACTTTATGTGTAATGAATCTAGAAAATAAGAAAGTCAAACTTTTTGAATTCAATTATGGAAATTTTTTTTTACTTTTCCACAATATTGCATTTTTTTGAGACACACCTGTACTGTATGATTTTGGTGTTTTCTGGATTACACTGGTGTTCCTGTTTCTGGTGTTTCTTTCACTTTTTTTGGATGGCCCAGTTTATAGCTCTTGATGTTTAGCAGACCCTCTAGGACTAAAACTGCTGTCTTGAGGTGTTATGTCAGTTTTTTCTACATAATCGCGCTTAATGATGCCATCTATTTTTCTGAAGTGCACCAGTCCCTTTTCCAGCAAAACACCCCTGCAACATGATTAAAAGCTCACTCTTTTTCCTTCATACATAGCACTGATGGTAATACATATCTATACATAATACGCCTCCATGAGGCTGAAGGAGCATTGTACATGGAGCTCCTTGCACAGCCTTTTGGGCCATGGCGATGTAGGACTCTTGTAGCCTGTTTGTTCAGGTTACTTATTTGTGTAGATGCCAGGGACTAAAGTCTGACTTTTTCATATAAAGTACCGTTTATCTATTTTCGTACCCTCTGAACAAATGGAGTGGATGTACATACTTTGGTACATGATGCATCCAACTTCTTCACCAGTTCCTTATCTTGTTGTCTTGTGGTTCAGTTGAAACTTTAGGAAAAGTCTGTTCATGCCTGGGAGTTAAGTTGTGCCACTTTCCTTAACGAGGCAGTGTCTGTGTAGTCCCACAATTTTAACAATTGAATGAGACTGTTTGTGTGTGACTGTTTCGATGCTTGTGGTACCTTCAGCTTCTGGAATCTTCCAGACTGAAGAGATGGTCAAATTGGTGCAGGTAAATATTTGACCCACTGGAATTCTGAATTAAATCCAATACTAAAGTAAATCTCTAATTGATTGTTTAAAAATGTACCTCTAATATAAGCAAAGTAGACATTTAGAAGATGATATGCCAGAAGAAATGTATGGTAACATAAAAATGTGTGGAGAAAAAAACAAAGTGAATATCTTCTAGCCTAGATATATGCAAACTCAACTGTATTTTCAAATCCTCTTTGGTGCAAAATTTTGTTTACATTACCACCAGCCTCTCTTATGCAACTGCAACACTAAACAGTATTTTTGCTCACTTCCTCACATCCTGTCCCATTTCTAACAACCTAGTTTTGTGGATGTACATTATTTATGTCACCCTACTTCAACACAATTGGCTACTTTAACCAACTACCTAAAAAAAGAACCTGACTGAATTATTTTATATGTAACAAATTAGAACAAAGAACTCAGCAGTGAAATGTGAATGGGACAGTTAATGCGTCATTAAACCAGCATTACAAACAGTTCACGTAAACTGTGGTGTAAAACAGTGGGACAATAATTAAATTACATATTTGTGTTTCTACTTTCTCATATTGGAGTAATGAGTATTCTAAAACTATAGCTTACACAGTCAGAGATAATGTTGATAATGATTTCAAGTAATGCTCACAGTGTATAAAAGGTGGGAGTGGGATTTAAATATCTTTGGTGTTCATGCTTAATTTACTCCTACAAATTAAAAGAAAGAAATGGATGGGATGAGTTTTGAGATTGAAATGTTGTTCAGTGAGACGGGTATGACATGTCCAATTAAAAAAATGCTTGATAATCTTGATCAATCTAACCCTACCTCTTTTTCACCAGCCCCAATGGTCATGAAAATACCAATAAAAAAATTGTGTGTGTGTATATATATATATATATATATATATATATATATATATATATATATATATATATATATATATATATATATATATATATATTTATTTTTTTTTTCAGGACACTGTATTTTAAAGATAATTGGTAAAATCCAAATATGTTTTTACAGATCTTTATTGGAAAGGGTTTAAACAAAAGCTGTGTTTACATGGACAACAATAATCCACTCTTAACTTGATTAAGACCATACTTTGATTAAGAAACTACCATGTAAACAGCAATTTTTACTTACCTTAATCTAATTAAGGTCATACTAGAATTAAGCTCTAATCAAATTAAGACAGGTGGAGTACTCCTGTTTTAGTCGCATTATGGACGTGTATTACAGACATGTAAACACCTTAATCACATTATAAACGTCGTGTGAGAGTTTTCACCGCATTTTGCGACAGGACACGATCACACACGGCAGTTTTACGTTTTACGGCGAACAAGAGAGTTCGGCTGCGTCCCAAACCACTACTTGCCTACTATAGGCCTGTAGTGGGGAAAAATACATGTATCTCGGCTACTATATAGACGTTAAGTACGCGGTTTGAGACGCAGCCCACGGCTTCAAACAGTTGTCTATTAGCACGTACAGCATGACAAATAATTAACTGCACTTATAGCGTTCATAAAAAAATTTAATAAAAACACCCAAAACTGTATACGGTACCATAACGGAGATGAACTGTATGTTGATACGTGAAATTCTGGAGGGATGTCGGACGGCGTGGCACAGTGACGTAATGACGCAGGTTGTTAATCTAATTATGTTCTAAAACATGTAAAACGGGAACATGAAAGGAGAATTCTAAAAGCGACTCATGTGAACACCTTAATCACATTATTATCTTAATCAGAGTAAGGTCAATAATTAGATTACTGCTGTCCATGTAAACGTAGTCAATGTTTTTCAAGCTTGTTCGATGAACAATAAACAATTTCCTTAAGGAACAGTCCTTAAGAAACGAACAGTTTACAGGCGGTAGGCAGTTAAGGTCATAGTTACAATAACTTAGGAAGGTGCCCAGGGTTCCTGCTCACCTGCATGAACATGCCATGGGTCTGCTGCAGGGAGGCATCAGGACTGCAGATGTGGCCAGAGCAATAAACTGCAATGTCCATAATGTAAGACGCCAAAGACATTGCTACAGGGAGACAGAAAGGACAGAATACAGGTTTTTTTTTTTTTTTATGATAGTTATTTACTGAAGCAAAAAAGTTATCCAACTGGGCCTGTGTGAAAGTGTTTTTTCATCCGTAGCTACTAATTCTACTAATACTAATAAATCTATGAAACTGCATTCATAATTGGGTTCACAACCAGGCTTGATTACTGCCAGCCCTGTTCAATCAAATCAACACTTAAATAGAACTTTCACAACAGCATGAAGTAGTTAAAAGGTCTTACCCAGTAACACATTATGCCAAAATGTAAAAAAAAATCCAGAAATCATGAGGAAGAAGGTGATTGAAATACATTAGTCTGGGAAGGGTCACAAAGCTGTTTCAAAGGCTCTGGGACTCAAAGGAACCACAGTGAGAGCCATTATCTCCAAATGGAAAAACTCTGCACAGTAGCAATCCATCCCAGAAGTTGTCAACCTTCCAAAATTCCTCCAAGAGCAGAGCAACTACTTATCCAACACATCACAAAAAAGCCAAGGACAGCATCATAGAACCTATAGGCCTCTCTTGCATCAGTAAAGATCACTGTGCATGACTCCACTATCAGAAAGACACTGGGCAAAAATGACATCCATGGAAGAGAATGTTCTGTGGATTGATAAGTAGAAAGTGGAACTGTTTCTCTCTCTCTCTCTCTCTCTCTCTCTCTCTCTCTCTCTCTCTATATATATATATATATATATATATATATATATATATATATATATATAAATAATATACATATACATACACACACACATATATATATATATATATATATATATATATACATATACATACACACACACACACACACACACATATATATATATATATATATATATATATATATATATATATGTGTGTGTGTGTGTATGTATATGTATATATATATATATATATACATATACATACATGTTGTATATATATATATATATATATATATATATATGTGTGTGTGTGTGTATGTATATGTATATATATATATATATATATATATAGAGAGAGAGAGAGAGAGAGAGAGAGAGAGAGAGAGAGAGAGAGAGAGGCAAGTTAAGATGTGTGCAGGCAAACCACACACGCTAACATTTAAACACGCAATCATGACTTTTAAACAAACTCAGAAGGGATGGCTACCTATGAATCAAAATTCAACACTATTTATGTTGTAAATACAATTTACCCACGGATGCTTCCAAACAATGCTGTTCTGCCTCCATTGTGACCAGGTACCATTATTTTCCCAGAAGAGCAATGACTGACTTAGATCATTTTAATTTGAGAAACTGAATATTCTGTTTGTGTAACTGGTGTCATTTATTATGTTAATGTCATCATGCTGTTTAGTTTGCTATGTAATACGTGTACAAAGTGTACAACAATATAGTGGTAATCTGAAAAGTTAGCTATGTAAAGTGTACTGGAGTTTTCTTTTCTTAATTCTAAAGACAAACTGCCATAACTAGTTCTGAATGGGTTAGGGTACAACTACAATATGGCCACGACTCAGACAGTAGTTCCATATTTCTCGTTGCCAAGCTAGCTCATCTCAGCATTATGCTGAGCCTTATATTTCTAAAATCACTTAGTTGTCCTTAGTCCAAATGCAGTGTAAAAGAACAAAATGCTGTGCAACTTTCCTCACTTTCACTCGCATTTATAACAGTCTGTCGCAACGTGAGGGTTCACAACGAACTCGGCGGGAGGATATGTAAATGAATGTAAAGTAATTGGTCAAAAACTGGAACTGACGTTAGCCTAGCCTACTTCGTGGGCGTGCAAATATCAAAAGTTAATTGACGTTCTTAAGAACAAACCAAACCTTCTATACTAAGCTAAGGTTACCTACTATTTAGGTATCTAGTTACTTACTGTCTGAAAAAAAGCGTGTATCTTCTGCTACAGTTTTCTACGCTTGGCTGCTGTCTCCATTTCTCACAGACTGAGCTGCTAAAATATCAACGAACTTGCGTTGAGTATGGGCACAACCAACTGTACAATTGGAGGGGGGTACACACCTATTTTGCTTAACAAACGGAAAAACATTAAAAGGAATAGACATAAATAAAGATAATAGATGAAGAAAAGACAGATCCGTTGGCAGGGTTCATTAAAGGGTGACATATAGAAAATATTTTGTACTGTATATTGGGGGGACAGATTGGTATTTCCTCAACACTGGGGGACACACGACACCCCCCCCCCCCCCCCCCCCCAAAAAGAATGCGTGGTTACGCCCATATATATATATATATATATATATATATATATATATATATATATATATATATATATATATATATATATCCATGATCTCTTGCCTTGTATTTTCACTAACAAAATTCAGTACTGGAGAAGGCATTGTAACCATAATGCATAATTTAAGATTTTGTCTATAATTTTATGTAAGACAATGAGTTATAATGCTGAAGGTTTGCTATATTGGATTTCTGGTGTGATTGGGAGGCAGTATTTCATCAAATTACATGATTATTTTGCCTAGGGTAACATGTCTAGCGGGCATGTGCAGAATATATTCCCTCATACTGATTTCCCTTTTAATGTGTAAAACTGTAAAGAAACCAGTTTTATAAATGAGCTAAATATATTGCTCTCAAGGTCTTAGGTTCTGAAGTCTGACTTTTTCTTTTAGTCTTTTTCAGCCATTTTTCTTTTGTTGAATTTTGAAACATGTAATGCTCAAGAAAAGGCCAGTGCTCTGCACTTAATTCCCACAGTGTACTGTCAAGAGCAAATGAGACCTTGATCAATGAGTCATTGATCACCAAGACAGGAAATCTTAGCAAAAGACTAAATATTTTATTATTTACTCTTTTTTTTTTTTTTTTTTTTTGGTCATTCAGCCACCTGAACCATCTTAAAAACTGTTTCCAAAATAGCTAAAGTAATTTCATGAAATTTTGTCCTGAACAAATTTCCTGGAAGATTTTATTTATTTTTTTTTTTTAAAGTAAATGAGTCAAATTATTTTCTTAGCTGTTATTGATATTGGGTATATTATGTCATTATCAAGTCAAATGTATGCATAGTTCTACATCATGGACTAATTCTGTGTTACTTTTCTGCTCAGGACTTGATCAGTTGATTTTGTTTCGGTTCACTGTGCTTAATGACAACCATTTACACAGACAAGCAAGCATTCACTTAGACAATTTCCAAATCCATGTGTCAAAACTCATACACAAACACATTCATTATAAAGTCATTTGGAATAAATTTAACTTTTCAAATCTAACGATGTCACAACCATCCGGAGCCCCAGACCGTAACCATGCCCATGCAACCAGCTTCTTTTAAGTACAATCACTATAGCTCACCAGCGTGTTGTTAAATCTAACCAGTTACTCATTACTCCTTATCAGTATACATATCCAGTATGCACCTCCATTCTATCAGTTCTTGCCAAATCATTCTGTGCTTCACTGCCTGCAACAATACATTTTAATTATTCGCTGTCTGGTCTGTATCCTTGCATATAAATTTTTCTATCATTCTCTAATTTTTTCATTGCCTGTTTGCCCCTGTTTGCTTAGTTGTTTGCTATTGTGACATTTTTGCCTGTTTTTGTCTGACAATTTTGAAATAGATACCTACAGTGTTTGATTTCAACCTTATAGATTGCCTGAACACAAGAGAAGAGTGGTTGAAGAGAATTGGGCAAAATGCTGGACATGGGAATGTTTGAAGAGTCACAGAGTGATTGGAACAGTCCTGTCATGCTTGTGCCCAAACATGACAGGGAAGTCCAATTCTGTATGGATTTCGACAGGCTGAATGTGATTTTTAAATTTGATGCATATCCAATGCATCAATGTATTGACAAGATTCTGGCTAGGCTAATAAAATAGCTTGCTTTTATTCAACACTGGATTTATCTAGGGGCTATTGGCAGATTCTCTTGTCTCCATAGTCCAAAGAAGGTATGGTTTTCTTTATTCAGATTAAACCAATTTGTCTCCCTTGTGTTCTGTCTTTTGGCTATGTTTCAATAGCATGAAACAGGTAATGATTCCCCACTGCACATATGTGCTGGCCTATTAAGACAACAAAATCATTTGTAGTAAAGACTTTCCATGGTGTGAGCAGCATGGAAATGGTTCTAAAGTCCTTGAGTCAGGCAAAATCTGGCAGAGTGTGAAATTGGGCAGGGGGCTGAAACAGTATCTGTGCTTTCACTCAGGCAATGGGCAAGTGCATCCTCAAATAATTAAGACCGCAGAAATTGCAGTGTGGCTACAGCTCAAGATCAAAAGGAGATTAGACAGTTCTTGGAGCCGGTAGTTGAATGTAGATTTGTGTCTAATTATTCGGACTATACCAGCCCACTAACCAATCTTACTAAAAAAAATGAGCACCAGATTTAATACCAACAGGCCTTTCGTATGATTATGGCTACATTATATGGATGTCCTTTGCTTCACTTCTCTGACTGCCTGTGTTGCAGACAAATGTGCTGGAGGTAGTTTGTCCCAGGAGTTCGAGGATGAGGACTGCCCTGTGCTGTACACAGGTACAACACCATAGAGATGGAATTTCTCATTACTAAATCCTCAATCCTCTCACTGCAGTATTACCTACTGGGCCCTTTCACCCTCTGTTTGAACCACACCTTCTTGCAGTGGCTCCACCACATGAATCCCTTGTTAGTATGTGGCATTACAAGATTTAAAATGTTAAATTTTAAATTTGGACCTCAGTTCATATGAACAGTTATATTGTGATGGCTAGAACTACAATTGTTATTATAGCCTTAGCTATAAAACTACCACAAACAGTTTTGCATCAAAAGTCTCCATCAGTCAACTGTGGATATGTTCAACAAAACAGAATTCATGTAAAAACTGTAATGAATTTTCCGGGTTACACAACTGCACTATTTGACCATGTAATATTAGCACATGTATAGCAGGGATTTATTTTTAATTGCACTACCCGGTGTCACTGAGATAAGGATGGGTTCCCTTTTGAGTCTGGTTTCTCTCATGGTTTCTTCCTCATATCGTCTCAGGAAGTTTTTCCTTGCCACCATCACCTCTGGCTTGCTCATTAGGGACAAATTCATATATATAAAATCTATATACTTAATTTATATATTTCTATAAAGCTGCTTTGAGACAATGTCCATTGTAAAAAGCACTATACAAATAAAACTGAATTGAATTTATTTGAACAGGGGGACTAAATATGGAATGGGATGTTCAAAAAGCATGTGTGGGTGTGATGGTCAGGTATTCACAAACTTTTGGTCATATAGTGCGTTCTCTCTCGCTCTCACTCTCTGAGCAGTGATCTGAGCATGTAGGTATCCATAAACTAAAGGGAGTAAGCAGCAAGTTAGCTGGAAAGCTATGCTTTTGTTTGTTTTAGGTTTTAGATTAATAACCATGACTGTGCCAAGGTGCATGAGCACCAATAAGTAAAAGACCACAAGCTTACCCTCAGAGTGGCATACTTCCAAGATTTTTAGAGCATGTATTTGCATATTAGGTTATAGTGCTGAAGGCTTGTTATATTATATTTCTATGGTGACTTGACTGTTCTCCACTGCAGCACAATATTAATACACCTTTTAACCACCAACAATACAGAACACATCATGTTTGCATAGAACCTTAACAAAGATTATGAAGAAAAATGAATGTCAAATTTGAAAAAATAAAATATTTGACTATGTCTTTTGTAAGACCCTCCTCATCCAAATAATTATCTTAAGTGGTGAAGTGTCAGGGACTGGGAGGTGGATGCTAGTGCACATAAAATTCAAACAAAAGAAGACAAGTACAAAACAGGATGATCCACAAACTAGTGTGAGAGCAAGAACAACATGGTATAATGCATACATGAATGACCAAGAATAACCAAGGTGAGACATGACAACACACGGCAAAATCTTGACACTGAAACACGGAACTTAAATAGTGGCCATAACCAGCAATGACGTGATATGCAGGAGTAAACATGAATCCATCTTTCTATGCACAGGCATATACAGAGTTACTTTGCTGTTGTTTTCAGTCATCTGAACAATTACTGCTATTAAACAGCATAACTGGTCAAATTGAGGTCTCGTGATCACAAGACTGACATACAAATTTGAGTAAGTTGAGATCATGATAGATATTTTTGTTAACTGTTAAAAGAAATGCTAAAGCAAAAAAAAAAGGCAAAAGTGGGAAATCTGTAATTATTCAAAAAGACAAACTTGCAGAGCTGCTGAAGCCTTGGAGAACCAATATAATGTTTTAGTTGACATTTTCAAATTTAAGCATCTCTCCATTATCACAAATTATTTTACATACTATATTACAAACATGTGGATTAATCATCTGGCCATGTTTACCATAATACAACCATACCTATCAAAACTACTTATACTTCTTTTGCAGCTTCTTACCTCTTACATTTTATACAGGGTACTGTTGGCTCGAATTTAGCCTATTACCCAAAAACATTTAAAATTCAACTTAGAAGCCAATACTCACATCTACCTCTGAGACCAGTTGGAGATAGAAAAAATACACCAGCCGTGAGTGAGAAGAAGCAAGGGTCCAGCTTTATTGTTTCATTCCACCACACGAGATCCACACCGATGAGAATTCTCAGAAGTGATCCCCCCTACCCTGAGCTTAAGCTCCAGTATTTATACTGTATTTACACACTAGATAACCCATAGGTTTCCAGAAAAGGCCTATTTCACTTACCCATAGAATTGAAACCAGGGGTTTTACTTTACACATAAAATCAGAACCCAGGCATTTCCAACAACCCAGGAAACAAAAACCCAGTGTTTCTATTTACCTAGGTTTTCAAAAACCAGGGTTCTCTTTTACCTAGGTTTACAAAAACCAGGGTTCTCTTTTACCTAGGTTTACAAAAACCAGGGTTCTCTTTTACCTAGGTTTTCAAAAACCAAGATTCCCATTTCCCTAGGTTAAAAAAATGACGTAAGCAAGACGACTAAACAACCGGGAGGGACCTTAGTCTTATCGTTATCTCGAGGGGGGGGGCAGCCACCCTTATAACTGGCTTTCTTCATGGTTCTCTAAAAATTAAGGCTTTCCTTGTGAGACGAGAATCTTCACCATCTGAATCATGAGTAAGTTATATTTTCCTGTTTTTTTCCTGTATTTCTCGTTTATAATTTATTTTCATATTTGCACTATATTTCTTAGTTTATATATATTTATACTACTTGAAAAGCGGTTTACTGTACTTCCAACTTCTTAATATCATTACAGTTCTACTGTCCTGCATATGCTACTATTCTGTTTTTTATAGAGTTTCTCTATCACTATAAGATATTATTAAAGTTATTCATGTGTGTTTATGTATGTTGTGTCTACTTGCCCGCCCTTGACTGCACGAGTGTGTGTGTGTGTGTGTTTTAGCACTCCTCAGCTCGTACACTTCTTTTTGACTTTTTTTTTTTTTTATCCACAACAGTACCTCAAATTAGCTAAAAGTACATCAACATTTAGACCTGTCCATCACTGTAGATGCCTCCCTCTGATGGAGAGCAGATGCACTGCAAATGGCACAGGAGAGCCTTTAATGGAGCTAGCATATGTCTGGCTTCCAGTAATTACCCTAATCAAGTCCAGCAGTCATGTCGTCTTAATGATACCTCTCCATTCCATTAGGAAGTGCTCCTCCACTCTTGGCCTTAAGGGTAAATTTGGGCCACAGAAGGGACATGAGTGGCATTGACAATGAGACAGGATGAATTTTAAGCTTGAAAATGATAGAGTGAGATCTGACTGAAATATGGAAGGCCTCAACAGCAGCATGCTCCTGCCTTTCTAATGCTGGATATTACAGTGTAAGGTTATGTTCGATTTGACAACTGAGGTGGGTATTTTATCTACTATGTAATGCATTTAATAAATATAACTATTTGTTGTCTAAGTTTTAGTGAGTCTAAGTTTTACATAGAGATTTTTAAACATGCACACAATGCAAAATAGAAGGACAATGGAAATAATACAATGCTCAATTATTACTAAGCATGTATCAATTCTAGTTATTAGGTGTCAGTTAGCATTTTCAAGCAATTTTTTCTATCAGTTTCTATGGTTTTTGCATGTGATTTGCAAGGTACAACTTTAAAAAAAAACAAAAAAACAACAACAACAAAAAAACCCCAAAACAAAACAAAAAAACTAGTTCCAGAGTAAGCTGTTATTTGTAAGTCTCAAATATTACTCTCAGTCCTGCAGAATGCTGCTGTTGTTCAATGCCACAGTCCTGACTCATACTGTATAACTGATTAGCTGGAGGTCAAAGAATTATTGATAATAATCAACAACATGAAATAATCAGAGGTAGTATTGTTAAGAGCACAGCAGAGATAATGGATTTCACTTCTTCCTGTGTCCAGGCCTGAAATTTCTTTCGAGAAGGAGGAGGGGGGAAACCTGACTTTGCCCTAGTTTCTGTTATTTGCTCTCCCTTTATGCAAAGGTGAGTGTAATTCATGTATTTTTAGGTCAAGGTGTTATTTAAGATATTAAATAAATATTCGGTGGGTCTGAATACCCCTACAAATATTTATGAGATGAAAACTCATAAATGAATATCACAATCATGACAATGTTGCATAATAAGAATGAATACAAAAGAAAAGGCCTGTGAACTGGCTTGTTTGAAAAAAAAAAAAGGAGATATAATTATATGACATTGAAACCTAAAGTAATTGCAATTTACAAATGATGATATAATTTTCAAAGGTTTGAGCTGGCAAGTTTCCATAAACTGGCAAACTAAAAATTTAAGTGATAGAAGGTAAATATACAAATTTTAAGAATTGAAAAATCATATAATTTATTCTTGAACACACGATATTAAATGTCATTTATGGGATAAAAGCAAACCTGTACCACCACCACTTTTTAAGCAAGGCTTCTCATCCATCCATCCATTTTCTATACCACTTATCCTACATAGAGTTGCAGGATCCCAGGAGACTCAGGGCACAAGGCGGGGAATACCCTTGAAGAGGTGCCAACCCATCACAGGACAATGTCACACAGCCCCGTTCATGCACTACAGACAACTTGGAAATGCCAGTCAGCCTACAATTCATGTGTTTGGATGGGGGAAGAAACCAGAGTACCAGAAGGAAACCCCTAAAGCACAGGGAGAACATGGAGGTGGGAATCAAACACCACCAACCCTGAAGGTTCAAGGCAAACATTCTAACCACGAAGCCACGGAGCCAGCTTCTCATATTAATTCGAGACATGTTTACTTGCATAAGTCACATAAATAAAACATTACAGTGTATGGACCAATTCATACCAAAATTGTTGATATTCAACCAAGTAATTGGATAATTGTTCTATTTCATCCATCCTAACCAACATTGGTGGTGTGAAACACCTGGAGGCCTCCTTGTGGGTGTCTGCATGCATGTCGATATCTTACAACAAAGTAACACAGGGATATGTGATTCAGTACATACTATTAATACCCCCATTGTGACTACAGTCAGAGCTATTGGTGACCTGTCCTCCAAAGCCCACGATGTAGCGCTGTCTCTATGCTATGATGAGGTATATATCCTGACTGATACATTTCATGAATGTTGTTCCTATGTATGTACGAGCATAGCTGCTGTGCTACAACCTTTTATAAGATCTTGGGGATAAAGGGGAGATTTGATATTGGCCTATAGCTGGAAAGTTGACAGGGGTCAAGGTCAGGTTTTTTAATCAGGGGTTTGATAACCGCTAGTTTAAATGATTTAGATACATAGCCAGTGCTAAGGCAAGAATTGATTATATTTAGAAGGGGTTTAATTACTCCAGGGAAAATCTGTTTAAAGAAACATGTATTGTAGGTAAGGGATCTAGTACACAAGTTGATGATTTTGCTGAGAAGCTAATTCATTCTCTCTAAGGGGAGTAAAACATTCTAATCATTGATCAGATATTGTTATTATCATCTACAGGGTTAGTTATAAAACTGTTTTAATTTAATAGCCTGAATGTAACATCTAATATTTTCAACTTTACGAGTGAAAAAAATCATGAAATCTTCGCTGCTATGATTGTGTGCCTGTTTCTATGGTGGTTTTATTCCTAGTTAATTTTGCTACCATTTTGAATAGAAATCTAGAATTGTTTTTGTTTTCTTCTATTAAGGTGGAGAGACTTTTTTAGCATCACAAAGAGATTTTCTATAGTTCAGGAGGCTCTCCCTCCATGCTGTTTGAAATATTACCATTTTTGGTTTGACGATTCTCTTCTCACTGTCTTTTACTTAGATGAATAAATGAGTGTAGTTTAAGAGTTGCAGCCTAAACAGCTTGCTAACTGCACAGCAAGTCAATGGCCTGACCTACTGGGTGGTGGAAATATCACACTATGAAGAACTTCTCCTCCTCCTGACTACAGAACTTACAGGAAGTCTGGATTAATGCTACCTGGGTGTCACTAGTTACATGTACAACTATGGTTCTGTGAACTCTGGATAACCACCAGGATTCCTAGTTATTTGGGAACAATGCTAGCTCAGCGAGAAGTTTCCTAAGAAACTTAATGCTGTCTACCTGCAGAGTTTGGGAAGTGGTCAAAACAAAAGTACAGAATTTCATCACTTCTCAAGTGCAGCACCAGCAAGTAAGTGTTCCTATTTAAGACAAGAGTCACTGTGCCTTGAAATTGTTGTTTCACTTACAAAGGTGAACAATATCAGTGATCACAGATGACTGAAGTGATTGATATAGTTGGAAGACTTTTGAAGAGACTCTTAAGTGACCTTGGGCTTATAAATTAGTAGAAAAATTACTGAAAATTATACTTAAGTAAAAATCTAGATAGCAATTAACAATTACTGTAAATGTACTAAAAATTATAAAGGAAAGTATTGCTGTTTTTACTGATGATGTTTAGTTTAATGTCATGTATTCATGTTAAAACTAACTTTTATTACTTATTTTAAAAAAAACTAGATGATTTTTTAAACTAAGCTGTTGTGACTAAAACAGAGCTCTTTCATTACAGCCAAATTGGAGGCACACTTGATAGCTGACCGGAGACTAAGATGAACTGATTAAATAAGTGAAATTAGGTTGGAAGTAAAGCCTGCAACCACAATTCAATTCAATTCAATTTTATTTGTATATGTAACTGGTTGCGGTCTGTGTTGTGTGTTTTAATCTAACCAAATAAATATGTGGATGGCAACTGGGTTGAATCTTCATTTAATCTCTCCCATGAAGACACATTGCGGAAAGGGGGCATAAAGGAGGATAAATAATATAAAGGCTTAACATAAATGACAAAAAAAAAACATATGGATGATGCATAAAACTAATCATAACCTTAATTAAAGTAAAAACATGAAAATAATGAATCATACATGGGATATAATACAGTAAATATGATTTAGAAAAAGAATATTAGTTTAAAAGTAAATTTTAATTTTAATAAATTAGGTTAATCAGAGCTTAAAAAAAATCCTACCTCCCCCATGAAGCCACATTCCGGAAAGGGAAGAGGAGGAGCCAAAACAGGATATTACACAGACCAATGACATCATGACAATTAAAAGGGAAAGTACTCACACAAGTAGACAGCTACATCAGGTATAAATTTCCTTTTGTGTAATTCTACACATTAAATGTATGGAATATCTTCCATACCCGTTACATATAGAGCTTTTTACAATGGTCATTGTCTCAAAGCAGCTTTACAGAAATATATAAACACAGGACACAGATTCTAAGTGTGTCAATTTAGCCCAATTGAGCAAGCCAGTGGCGACGGTGGAAAGGAAAATCTCCCTAAGATGATATAAGGAAGAAACCTTGAGAGGAACCAGACTCGAGAACCCATCCTCATCTGGGTAACAACGGATAGTGTGAAAGTAAAAGAAAGTTCATTATGGTTTGTACATAAAGTCTTTGTTGAACTAGTCCACTGTTCAAAGGAGACCCGAGTGCAAAACTGCATGTAGTAATTTCAGTCCCAAGGCCATAGAAGCAACTGCAGTCCCAGAAACCACAGTGAGAATGTCCATGTGGAATTGGAGTTGATGAGCGCTCCATCCAGAGGTAGGGCATCCAAACAGATCAGGCAGGTCCGGAGTGCAGAAAGGGTCAGGATCACTAGCATCTCCATAAAATCATGTGTGGCTCAACAGAAGGAGAGAGGGAGAGGGAGGTAAAGAGAGGGAGAGATAGTTAGGTAAGGCTGTGCTTTGCATAAAAGAAAGCCTACTTATGGTAAGCTTGAGTAAACAAATACATTTTCAGCCTAGACTTAAACACTGATACTGTGTCTGAGTCCCGAACACTAATTGGAAGGCTGTTCCATAACTGTGGGGTTCTGTAAGAGAAAGCTCTACCCCCTGCAGTAGCCTTCACTATTCAAGGTACTGACAAGTAGCCTGCACCATTTGATCTAAGTAGCCGTGGCGGATCACAGAAGACCAAAAGTTCACTTAGGTACTGTGGCGCGAGATTGTTTAGTGCTTTATAGGTTAATAGTAGTATTTTATAATCAATGTGAGATTTCAATAGGAGCCAGTGCAGTGTGGATAAGATCGGGGAGATGTGGTTGTATCTTCTGGTTCTAGTAAGGACTCTTGCAGCTGCATGAACTAAATGGAGCTTGTTTATGCTCCTACTGGAACATCCAGATAGTAAGGCATTAAAATAATCTAGTCTAGAGATGACAAAGGCATGAACTAATATTTCTGCATCATGTAATGACATCATATTTCTTATCTTAGCAATATTTCTGAGGTGAAAGAAGGCTATCCTAGTAATATTATCTACATTAGCATCAAATGAAAGACTGGAGCCAATAATCACACCAAGGTCTTTTACTGCTACACATGATGAAACACAAAGACCATCCAGAGTAACTATGTAATCGGAAATCTTACTTCTAGCTACACGTGGTCCTAGTACAAGTACTTCTGTCTTGTCCGAATTAAGCAAGAGGAAGTTAATAAGCATCCATCTAATATCCTTTACACATTCCTCAAATTTATTAAGTTGCTGTCTGTCATCTGGCTTTGTTTAAACATACAGTTGTGTATCATCAACATAACAGTGGAAGCTAATTCCATGTTTACGAATAATTTGACCTAGAGTTAGCATATATAGAGTAAAAAGCAGTGGGCCTAAAACAGAACCTTGTGGAACACCAAATTTAACCTTGGTATGCGTGGAGAAGTTTCCATTTACATCTATGAACTGATAGTGATCGATCAAATAAGACCTGAGCCAGGAGAGGACTGTTCCCTTAATGCCAACAACATTTTCTAGTCTATCGAGGAGAATAGTATTATCTATAGTATCAAAAGCTGCACTAAGGTCAAGTAACACAAGCAAGGAGACACAACCCTGATCAGAGGCCAGTAGTAGGTCGTTTACTACTTTAACTAGCGCTGTCTCTATGCTATGATGAGGTCTAAATCCTGACTGATACATTTCATGAATGTTATTCCTATGTATGTACGAGCATAGCTGCTGTGCTACAACCTTTTATAAGATCTTGGAGATAAAGGGGAGATTTGATATTGGCCTATAGCTGGAAAGTTGACAGGGGTCAAGGTCAGGTTTTTTAATCAGGGGTTTGATAACCGCTAGTTTAAATGATTTAGATACATAGCCAGTGCTAAGGCAAGAATTGATTATATTTAGAAGGGGTTTAATTACTCCAGGGAAAATCTGTTTAAAGAAACATGTACTGTAGGTAAGGGATCTAGTATACAAGTTGATGATTTTTCTGAGAAGCTAATTCACTCTCTCTAAGGGGAGTAAAACATTCTAATCATTGATCAGATATTGCTATTATCATCTACAGGGTTAGTTATAAAACTGTTTTAATTTAATAGCCTGAATGTAACATCTAATATTTTCAACTTTACCAATGAAAAAAAATCATGAAATCTTCGCTGCTATGATTGTGTGCCTGTTTCTATGGTGGTTTTATTCTTAGTTAATTTTGCTACCATGTTGAATAGAAATCGTCTAGGTTATGCATGTAACCATGTTCCATGAGAAGGTAACGAGACGTTGCGTTTAGCTCCCCATAGTGTTATGCTAAACGCAATGTCTCGTTACCTTTGAAAGGGAAATTCTGGGTTATGCATGGAACACTGTTCCCTGAGAAGGGAACGAGACGTTGCGATTAGCATAACACTATGGGGAGCTAAATGCAACGTTGAAGTTCCCTTTGAAAGGGAACTAGAATTGTTTTTGTTTTCTTCTAATAAGGTGGAGACATAGACTTTTTTAGCATCACTAAGATATTTTCTATAGTTCAGGAGGCTGTCCTTCCATGCTGTTTGAAATATTACCAATTTGATTTGATGACATTTATGTTCTAATTGTCTGTTTTAAGGTACGCATTTGATTGTTATACCAGGGTGCTAGCTTTTTCTCTCTAATTATTTTTCTTTTGACTGGACCTTATCTAGTGTGTAGCGGAGCATTGACTCTAAGCATTCAATTGCCCAATCGAGTTCCCTGGGATCAGATGGTGATCCAAATCTAATTGATGTCTCTGGGAGGTTATTGCTGAAGCTCGGTGCAGTAGCTGACATGAATGTACGCTTTACACGGTAGCGAGGCGACATGCAAATATCATGATCAATACGTATTTTAAATGAGATAAGACAATGGTCTCAGACAACTTCAGACTGCTGAAGTGTTACTATATTTTTTATATATGTTAGTAAAGCCACACCAGCCCTTTCTGGATAAAGTGATGACCCCTGGTATGAACCGTCATTCAGTCTCTGTAAGTTAGCTTGTTATATGCACAACTTGCTGTCAGGGGGCATGGTGGCGTAGTGAGCACGTTTGCCTCGCACCTCCAGGGTTGGGTGTTCAAATCCCACCTCCCCTGTGTACATGGAGTTTATATGTTCTCCCCATTCTTTGGGGTTTTCCTCTGGGTACTCCGGTTTCATACTTTTTACTCCAGTATATTGAAATATTTTACTGAGGTATGACCAGGGGTGCTCAACCTCAGTTTCCACACTTCATTGTGTAGCATGGTTGGTGACAAGTTGATATGATTCTTAACATGGTTTGTTTGTGAAAGGAAATTCTCTTATATCATGTACTCTTATATTATGAACTGTATTAAGACACCTTGGATACGGGGAATACTGGGTTATAGTTTCTGTTTGTGTGTCTCTGTGCTATCAAATACCTATGATGAATGTATATATTTAATTACCTCTTTGAATAAGCTGATCAACTGCTATCCTTTATTATAGCTATATCCTTGAAATACACATGTATTTCCATGTCAACATGACACAGGACTTGTAGAACTAAAGTTTCAAGCCTAAATTCCAGCGCCGCCGCTGCTCCAATTTTAAAAGCAAACACCCACTCATGCTAAACTGCCCACACACCCAGCGCGAGCGCTGTCCTGTCATGCTCATCTCCCATTGACCGGTCCGGATTATCGTTTAGGCACATCATGTAATTATTGTAAGAAACCTGGCCACTAGGCTTGTGACTGTGGTGCTAAAAAACGAGAACAGCTGCGAAAGAGAGGTCAAGGTGGCCGTGGTTCTATGGTAAAAGGTGGCCTGCAGTATTTTCCTGCACAATCTGTCCCATATTATCATCCCGGTCAATATCAGCCCGCTCCTCATATGTATGGCCCATCTCCCGTCCCGCTGCTGTAGGGATGGCGAGGTCCCAATTATGCCATCAATCAGATACGTTTCCACCTCCACCTCCTTCTTATTATCACAATCAATAGAGAGCCACAGAGCTGTTGTGACCCAGTGTGCCGATCAAACTTAAACGTAGCTCTTTTAATTTTAATTTTAATTCCATGTGTTTCCCTGATTGGAAACTGAATGAAAGTGTTTTGAATTCCATGATGATGTTAATCTAAACACAGAGCACGTGAGAGAGGGGGAGAGCACGCACGAGAGAGGGGAGAGAGAGCGTGAGAGAGGGCCCTGCTGCTGCTTTCGCGGATAGAACAGCGCGTTGATATGTCATTTTAACGCTGATATGTCGATTTTATCCATATGCCAACCGTTTGAACCGTATAGAATGTTGTTGTTCTCTAAATGGGTTGAGGTTTTTCCGTGTGCGAGGGGAAATGCTAAAACTATCGTCAGGATTTTGGCAAAAGAATACTGTCTGGCCTGACCTTTTACCTGCTGTTCTTACTGAAATTCAAATGACGCCATCTAAAACCACAGGCATTTCACCCTTTGAGGTGTTATTTATTCGGTTGACTTTCCCCATGGCTTGGAAAATGTCTACTAACCTTTCTCAGTCCACAGGAAATGGTGTCGATATTCATTTGGACGACTACGTGTCTAAATAGCTTGACGTGTTGTGTACGTGCTAAATTAAAATTACCTTTACTCCTCACAGTAACCCACACACACCTCCTTTTCTTCCAGGAGACCAGGTGTTATGACCTCAGAAGGACCGATCTGGAGACATGCAAGTTGGTTAAAATCTGTTAACAAATGAGCTCTGTCCATTCTATTTTTCTTCCACCGATTCTCTGACAGGTTGCCCATTTGGGAACGTACCTGTACCCCTGACGAGGTCTGAGCATAGGTGAACGTGTCTACAAAGGAAGGAAGTCCTGTCCTGCTGGCTGACCCAACTCACACTTTACACATATACATATAGTTTTTCCTGTATTAGCTCTCATCACAAAACCATTAACATGTTTTTACATTATTGTCTTTTTTTGTTCCTGTTACTGTGTATATTTATACCCCCAACATATCCTCGTGGGGTTGATCCTCCTAGCCAAGGTGGATGGGATGAACTTGATAATTCTCATTTTGCAAATTCTGACAGTCCTACAGCTGAGTCTGATGTGTCTGATGATTTACATATTGAACTTTTTAATCAAAACGCGTACTATAAATATTCAGTTCTTACTGTGGAGCAAATGCGCCTTACTACACTCTGTTTTATCTGCGCTCTCATGCCGCATAGCACCCTCCATCCTTACACCTTTTATCCGGTGCAAGAAACATATTAACATCTGTGGTTCTCTGTAGCCATCGGTCTTAGACGACACCGCTACGACAATATTGATCTATGGCGTTGCTATGTTAATACTCCTTTTAACGTCACCACCAGTAAAAATAAACCCTTAGTAGGCGTTGATATACCAGGTGCTACTCCATATTGTAAAGATCTCCCCTATGGTCTTGCTGACCGTGAAACTAATTGGCCTACTGATTGTATGGACCCCCTGTACTCCTGTCAAGAGGAAGGGTCTTTTAAAGCCCCTCAGATTCCGCTAACCTTTCATCAATCTGTATGTATTACCTAAAGGTAATAAATTTGCAGTATGTTTTTATCGTGAAGTATCAACGATCACCGCCCCTTACGCATCTGCCATCCTGCCTATTATTGTGGTTCTTTATCTGCCTATTTGGCTGCTGTATTTGTGCCTGTATTCGTCGTAGTATGCCTCGGTTCAAGATTCTGTAACTACAGCTCTTTTTAGCTCTACACCAATTGGACATTCCAATCATGGTTCTTACCCTGAGGTAACCCATTTGGCCCAGATTGACATTTACATTCATAACTATGACGCCGCGGTTTCAGCAGCCTCAGATGTGGTCTCACAGACATATCATGACTTTCCTGTGAAACGGTGATGTTAACCTATGATTTTAGAGAATTCCTTTTGGTTTATTCTATGCTATGCTAGAATAAAAGAGAGGATTGAAAGGAAATTCTCTTATATCATGTACTCTTATATTATGAACTGTATTAAGACACCTTGGATACAGGGAATACTGGGTTATATTTTCTGTTTGTGTGTCTCTGTGCTATCAAATACCTATGATGTGTATATATATATATTTAATTACCTCTTTGAATAAGCTGATCAACTGCTATCCTTGATTATAGCTATATCCTTGAAATACACATATATTTCCGTGTCAACATGACACAAGACTTGTTTTGTATTATGACTATGTGCTGTGTGTTTAAATCTGTCTGACACCAGGACCAGTAGAAACCGTCCACGCACTGCTTCTTATCAATGTGTATAAATACTTCTGTTTTGAATGAATAAACCAGAAGTCTCTGTGAACATTCACATGTGTCAGTGCATGTGTTCATTCGGACTCTCCAGGCCTGAACTCTGCGGTAAACCACACTTTCTAGCTCATAGCAGCACAGAACTAAAAGTTAATAGAAGCTATGGTAGAACAGGCTGATAGGGCTGGCGGAGGTCTGGAAGATGTAGTCTGAGATTTGGAGATTCCTGAGATATTCTCATATATGGAACTCTAACAGTTTGTTTGTTTTTTTGCATTGATAAAGTTGATTGGATGCTAAATGAGTCCACCCTGACTCATGTATAGCATAGAGTCATTGGCTGGATAAGACAAGAAGAGACCTTTAAAATTTGTAATGAGTACTCTGAACGTCTAAACAACAAACCAATAAATGGAAGGAGTAGAAAGTATGTTTCTTTTCTTGTAATTAAGTAATAGTACAAGTATATTTGATACTTTACTCAAAAGGGAGACTGTGGTTCAGGTGGTAGAGCGGGTTGTCCACTAATTGTAGGGTTGGTGGTTCGATTCCTAGACCACATGCCGAATACTCCTTGGGCAAGACACTGAACCCCAAGTTGCTCCCAATGGCAGGCTAGCACCTTGCATGGTAGCTCAGCTGTATGGGTGAATGAGAACCACTTTGTAGCACCGCTAAGGGTGCTATATAAGTACAGACCATTTACCATAAATATGCCAAAATGATACTTAAGTATAACAAAGTAAAATTACAAGTATTTACCACCCCCGATTAGTATGTAAATATTTACAGCCAATAATGTACAGAAAATACACCAAGTCTCTGGCAATCCCTTTGCAGATGAAACTGATTTCAAGCTGATATTCTGGTCCCATGATACCCTTGACAAAGGAAATATAAACCATACATTACATTTTTACACTGAAGAACATTCAGTCACTCATCTTTCTCTTACTCATTCAGCCATCAGTCATCCCCAAGGGGGAAGAAAGTTAATAACCATGTGAAGTTAAAACTTCAGGGGACGGGTTTCATCATCAGTAAAATAAGGTTGCTAAAATATGCTGAGCACCTGCAATGATAATCCACTAATGAGTGACTGTCATTCAAGTATTGGGGAGTGGACAGTTTTGGTGGTTTTCTGACTACAAATAGAAGTAACAGATGTGCCCTTTACACACATTTGTTCACCTGCAATTACTACTGAAAGCCTAGAACATTTGTCACCCAGTGTAGTCATTAATGGCCTACAATGCTGTGTTGCAATATGAGCACAATCCAGCAAATTAAACATGACCATCTTTGTGGGCGCAAACAATGGACTGGAGAACAGCTTTGTAAGGACTTGACATGAGCATAGTCTTTCTTGTAGGAGATCAATTTGACTTCTACATCAATGCACCTCACTCCACTCATGCAGATGGCATGTGGGAGCAACAAATAAAAAACTGTATTTTCATAGTCAAAACCAAGGACATCAAGGGCATGCATTTATGGGTAATGTTCAGACGTTGTTCATTCAAACTTGCAGACCTTGACACAGTATGTAGAATGCATTCGCATTTGCCACTGAAGTCCACTTAAATTAGAATTCATCTCAAACACTTCCTACCTGCATTGTGTTCTGCTGTGAGTCAGTAACTGCATCACTGATCAACTGGGATTAATCATTTTAGGTAAATAGAGGAGATAGAGATACATGTGGAAGCATAAGAAATCTCAGGATCGAAAGCCAGAGGTTGAGCAGGGTGGAATCAACACTACTAAATTCCAATAAAAATGGCATTTTAAAAATTGGGATATTACTTTGCCATTATTAGTGGTGGGTGGTATTGCTGCCTCACAGATTCAGAGTTCCTGATCTCAGGTTACTGTCTGTGTTGGTGTGGTTTTCCTCTGTGTTTTCCAGTTTCCTCCCACCTCCCAAAGGTTGCCAGTAGGTTGACTCCACTAGTTTTACAGGGGTTTGCATCCAGATTCACCACTTTAGCATTTGTATTTGTCTGCAAATTGTTAGTCATGCAGACTTCTCATCAGAAAGAAGCTCTTCGTGGTGCTGTAATATTCAACTCTTCATGTTTTTGCAGTGAAGTAGTCTGTAATCTCTCAGCAGACATCTTTGCTTCTCTTCAAAATATAAAAATGGCTGAAGCGTCCTGATTTTGAACAAATTGCTAGTATTGATGACATGACAGTTGAGTTAGGCAGAGGTATTTTTTTCTATTCAGGATTGATTTATGCCCCTTTTACACTTTGCGTGTGATATCAATATCTGTATAATGTATACTCTGAACTTACCATGCATGTTCGCCCGATTTTATATTTATGTGCTTTATTTATGCATTTTCATCTTCTGCGTTTGCTATGCAGCATCAACAGTATGAATGTGTAGCATATATACAATATGCAATATATAAAATACAGTGAACCACTCACTGTGAATGATTTGCTCAGGGACATCCATCCATCCATTTTCCATACGTCTTATCCTACACAGGGTTTCAGGGTTGCCTGGAGCCTGCATTCATATATATATATATATATATATATATATATATATATATATATATATATATATATATATATATATATATATATATATATATATATATATATATATATATAGATAGATAGATAGATAGATAGATTGTACATATTGTATGTACAATCACCATCCACTTTAATAGGAACACTTGTACACCTGCTCATTTATTCAGTTATCCAGTTAACCAATTATGTGGTGGCAGCAACACAATGCAAAAAATCATGCAGCTACAGGTCAAGAGCTTCAGTGAATGTTCACATCAAACATCTGATCTCTGTGACTTTAACCATGGTATGGATGTTGGTGCCAGATACACAGTAAAATCTCTAGTGTTGAATTAACACCCAGAGTGTTCATTTGTGTCCAGTGGACTTATATAAACACTGTAGCGTGTAAATTCAACATTCTGGGTGTTAAATCAACACTGGGGATTTTGCTGTGTATGCTGGTTTGATTATTTCAGAAACTGTTGATCTCCTGGGATTTTCACACACAGCAGTCTCTAAAGTTTACACCGAATGGTGCAAAAAATAAAAAACATTGAGAGATTTATAGTTCTATGGGTGGAAATGTCTTTTTGATTAGTTCAAGCTGCCAGGAAGGATGTATGTAACTCATATAATCACTCTTTATGACTGTGGTGAGCAGTGAAGTATCTCAGAATGTGCACAGTATCAAACTTTGTGGTGGATCGGATACAACAGCTGAAGACCACATCAGGTTTCACTCCTGTCTGCAAAGAACAGGAATCTGAGGCTATCATGGAAACAGATTCACCTAAACTGGACAATTGAAGAAGACCAGGTGAAGACTGGAAAAATACCGGGTGACCTGTATCTGCATGATTTCATGCATTGTGCTGCTGCCACATGATTGGCTGAATGGATAACTGCATAAATGTGCAGTTGTACAGGTGTTCCTGTGGATGGTGAGTGTATATGTGTGTTCAGCACATGTTCAAAATTTTCATGATGTGGATTGCCAAATTTTCAATTGACTCACTTTAAATTTACAAAGTAGTCTCACTATACAAACTGCAGACTTGCAGAAGATAAGCCCATCTGGCATGCTTCCAGCTGCAGCTACATGATTATGAGTTCCACTCCTGCACACCCTCTCATATGGACAGCATTTCGGTAAAACTCATTCGATCTTACAGCAGTGCCAAAATAGAATTGGTTTGTGGATTAGGGAAATTACAATTCCACCTTAATCTGGGAAAAAAGCAAGCACAAATACATTTTAGAGTTGGCAACGAGTCATTTATCAGGTTTCCCCTCACAAAAGTGGGAAATGAAGCTCTGAGAAAGGAGAGGAATATTTTAGGTAAAAGTGCTTACATTAATTTGTGGTTTGCGTTAAAAATAAAATGAAATCATGCTCATAGGTTTCCATTCACTTTTATTTACTATGCCATGTCAGCTTTTTTAGATGACATGTTTCTGCATTCTGTTTATTCGTAACCCCTCTTATAAATTTTAATGCTCACATATTTTTCTGTATCATGTCTGAATGGTTTATGGACTAAGGCAGTACTGCAAACAAATTTCTTAAGTGTTATGCAAGAAGCTGACATTTTGTGGAATTTAAACAACTGTTGATCCAATTGTGTTCTTGCAACGCTACGGTGGTGATGAGAATTCCCAAGTGATAAATAGTCATTATACACACAATGAATTGATAATGATCATGAATTATGATCATGATTTGTGCACTGTTATGGGTTGGCACCCCATCCAGGGTGTCCACCGCCTTGTGCCCTGAGTTCCATTGGATAAGCTCCAGGCTCCCCGCGACCCTGTGTAGGATAAGCTGTACAGAAAATGGATGGATGTATGATTATGATTAATGAGATAATATTTCAGTGTGCATGTGTTTGTAGAGCAAGTTATGAGGCATACAAGATGTAATACAAGTCATATCAAATTTTTAATGCCTTGTAAATAAATAAATAAACCATTATTAATATTCATCAACAAGAAACTATGAAGTAAATCAGTGTCATGATTCATTTATATTTCAACACACCATCACATAAAAGTCCAAATAGGATGTGTGTGAGTTCAGCACAGGGAATTGGGCACCATGAATGAGAACTAGCAGCCCAGAATAACAAGCTCTTTTTGTGCTGAAAAGGGACATTATGTTAACCCTTAAACTCCCATGACCCATCTGTAGGTCTACACTTTGTAGACGTTCCTTACACTTGTATCTGCATACATTTCCTCTGAGATTTAGTATATTTACTGAATAATTGATAATACTAACTGAATAATATTATGAAGAATAAAGAATTAACTGAGAGTCCACTAGGTTATTGACCTAATTAGGCAGACAATCTATGTCTGCTTAAATGTTTGTTTTTGAAAATGCGGGATTTACAGCTCAGTTCTCAGTTCTCTGCCATCAGTGTTATAATTATACAGAAAACTGTGACATCTATGACATTAAGTACCCCTGTGGTCTCTGTATTAACGGATAGTGTTGAATTATGTACCATGTTCCTCTTTAAACTGTTAATTAGCAGATTAGCTTGAAGGCTATTTGAAATATGCTTTCATTTATGTTGAGCTAAACATCATGTGGCATTCTCTATTCTGGTGAGTCTTCCTGGTGGTGCAGTAACTACTGATCAGCCATAACATTAAAACCACTGACAGGTGAAGTGAATTGAACATTGATTATCTCCTTACAGTAGCACCTGTCAAGGGGTGGGACATATTAGGCAGCAAGTGAACATTCAGTTCATGAAGTTGATGTGTTGGAAGCAGTAAAAATGGGCATGAGTAAGGATCTGAGCTATTTTGACAAGGAATGGCTAGATGACTGGGTCAGCGCATCTCCAAAAATGGCAGGTCTTGTGGGTGTTCCCATGATGCAGTCTTTAGTGCCTAACAAACATGTTCCAAGGAAGGAAAACTGGTGAATCGACGACAGGGGTCTGGGTACCCAAGGCTCATTGATGCATATGTGGACCGAAGGCTAGCCCGTCTGGTCTGAACTCACAGAAGAACTACTGTACCACAAATTGCTGAAAAAGTTCATGTTGGCTATTATAGATGTCAGAGCTGTTCTGGTGGCACAAGGGGGACCTACACAATATTAGGTAGGTGGTTTTAATGTTATGGCTGATCAGTGTATATAGAACTGAGGTGTCAAACACATTTTAGGTCACAAGTCAAGTGGGCTGGACCAAAAAAAAATCAGTTTATTGAACTATGATGCATCAACAGGGCTTCTTAAATGTGTTCATTTTATATATATGGTATGTATTCAGTCTGATGCTACAGTGGACAAGGGCTGACCAAATCTTGACAGGTGAATATTGGAAAAAAGACCAAGTGATGTTTTTCCAATTTTCATCTGTTCTGTTTTGGTGAGCCTGTGCCCACTGTAGCCTAGGATTTCTGTTTTTGCCTGAAAGGTGTGGAACCTGATGTAACTCCAATATACTGTGGTAGGCAGCTAAAATAACAGTAACTTTGTAATTGACCAAATATTTATGAACCTGGCTATATATCAGGTTGCAGCATGTTATTGTATGAAACAATGCAGACACAATTCAGGAGTTTCAGTTAATATTCAGAATGGAGAAAAATGTGATCTCAGTGACTCTGAGTGTGGCATGGTTGTTGGTGCCAGATGGGCTGGTTTGAGTATTTCAGAAATTGCTCATCTCCTGGGAATTTCATTCACAACAGTCTCTAGCATTTACTCAGAATGGTGTGAAAAACAAAAAACATCTGGTGATCATCCAGCAGTTTTGTGAGCAGAGATGTCTTGTTTCCGAGAGAGGTCAGAAGATAATGGCGAGACAGGTTTGAGCTAACAAGAGGGCTGCAGTAACTCAAATTACCACTCTACAACCATGGTGAGCAGAAAATCATTTCGGAATGCACAACACATTGAACCATGAGGTGGATGGGCTATAACAGAAGAAGACCACATCAGATTTCACTTCTGTCAACCAAGAACAGGAATCAGAGGCTACAGTGGGCACAGGCTCACCAACATTGGACAGATGAAGATCAGAAAAACATTCCCTGGTATATTTTCAGATCTTCAACTGCCATTTGATTGGTCAGATTAAATCCTTTATTGGTCTGGTCCCAGCCCATTGGCCATATGTTGATATACACGTTGTTAAACAACATGGTCTTGTGTTTGTTCATAACATTCATGACTACTTCTATTTGGGATACTTTGAACCTTCACCAGGTGAGATGATCTGAGTCTACACCTTACCCTGAATACATGAATATTAGAAAAAAATGAAAGAAACAATTAAACTCCCAGGACCCACTGTTGAGTTTATATTTACATTCCTCATTCTTGTAGCTACACTTTACATTTCTGTTGAAATTCCTTTGTCATACAGTAGCTGAAGGATAACGCTCATTCTGCCTGGATCATCATCCTGCCTGGAAAGAAAGGTCTTCTCTTGCAAGCCAAGGAACTATGCATGCGCGTCTAACAACAGCTTCTGTTGTCGTCAGCCACAGTTCTGAATTCTTTCTTTATTTTCACATAAGAACCCGGCAAATTATTATTTGCTATATTATGCCGGGAATTTGCATAATATAGCAATAATATAACAAATATCACACTTAATATCACACTAAGTGTGTCTTCTCTCTCCCTCACACACTATATCTTGTGTAGAAATGTATAACTACTCTAAATACTCTTGCCGTTTGCACTTACAAAATATGCTGATGAGGAGAGAGAGAGAGAGAGAGAGAGAGCGAGAGCGAGAGCGAGAGAGCAAAAGGAACATTAAAAAAATGGATGAATAAACGAATAAATAATAGAGTAGACAGACTGGTATATTTGTTAGACTGGAATTGTTAGAAGTTCAGTGGTCAGTAAATTGAGGTTTATGGTCACATGCTCATCTTGTGAGTGAGTTAAGACTTCATTTTGGCTTAGGAATGTTGGGAAACTTGTTATAACAACACGGACATTCTAAATGAACCAAGAAATCAGGCACATGCCATACCATTACCTCATTTTTTATAAAATGATCAAGAAGGCAATTGCAAACAAAACATTGCATCATCTTATGTGGAATGCGTATTTTTTCCAGTGATCATAATCAGAAAAAAATAAACTCCATGCAAAAGTAAATGAACAAAACAAAGGTAGAGAACACAATTTTGTACATGGCTATTAAGTCTACTATTTATAGGCAGACACTATATGAAGAAAAGACATCAATAACAATCAGTTCAATCTCAGCAAGACAAGATTGGAAAAATTGGATTGCCTTCCAACACAAGCTGGTCCTCACAAGACCTCAAAACACTGATGTGCCACACTCCAGAACTTGTCTCTGTAAAAAATTCTGTATTTCTGTTTAGAAGTAATGGCCGTGTCTCATGTGAAAGTAGGACATTATGAAGAAGTCATGTCATAGGCCAGAGTACTGCAGGAGGTGCAGACAGCACTGTAATTGAAAAGAGAGAAAAAAATTAGACGTGCGAACAACTCTTTTGGAAAGGTTTTTTCCAGCAGGCTAATGGAAACTAATGTACTACAGGGAGACAAAAAGAGTTCAACAGTCTCTCTCTCTCTCTCTCTCTCTCTCTCTCTCTCTCTCTCTCTCTCTCTCTCTCTCTCTCTCTCTCTCTCTCTCTCATGTGCATGTTTGAATGCAGCTCTGTTGTGATTATGATTATTATGCAATTATTGTTTGAATGGTGATCACATGCCATTGTCAAAGACTGAAATGAAATGTTGAATCTTCTACAGAAAACATACTTTACATGCATCATCTTCTAAAGATGTCAGAAGCAAAAAATCTGGATGGTATAACATTCAATCATCTCTTCATTCCATCTAGATGAGGTATAATTAACCCGGCATCTCTTCTAATTATCATAAGCTCCTTATATGCAGGGACGCTGGCCCCTATCCATCACTGTTCTGTAGAAACAAGCATAAATATGAAAGCACAAACAAATCTTCATCTGATTTATGAAAGTGTTATATGACACCAAATTATGTATTTTCATCAGCTTAGATGGTCTTCTGTAGATGTTCCCTTGTGGCCAATTTATTTATGTCTGGTCATCTCCACAGATCTGTAAATAAGTGCTAAGTTTAATTTAATTAATTAAATTGCAGCATTCATATAATCACTGAAATTACTTTTCATTTGCAGAGAAACAAATGTGAGAGAAAATTAGGGAGAAAAGCAAAGTATCACACATTCAAAATAATTCACATGATCCAAATTTAGGAAAAGTTACAAAAGGTTATGCTTAGGTCCATAGGTTGGGCTAACTGCCATAGGTTTTCTTAGAACTTCAATTGCTCAAAATACAACAAAATTACTCAATTGCTAGGATTCATACAAATTCCACAGAACATTGGATTGGGTTCACACTAGTTGTAAGCTAGTTTGCCTTTGCGGTTAATTAGATTAATTTAATTAGAATTTTTTTCCGTTTTGAGTGAGGTGAAGCATACATGTCTGAGAGACTTATTTCTTTCTTATTTTGGAAGTAGCAGGGAAGTGCAGTACCATTTACTGCCATGCCCCTAGTGTCTAATCACAAATAATTACCTTTTTTTACCCAAGCATGGATACAATCACAAATAATTAGCTTTTTTCAAGTGAGGTTATTCACCCACAGACAGCAACAGCCCCAGGGGAATGAGCAACACTCCATGAATATGTAGCAAACAGATGAGCATCAGCAGCAAGTATCCTGAGGATACACACATTCACACACTACAGACAATTTGGAAATGTCAATCAGCCTACAACGCATGTCTTTGGAGTGGGGGAGGAAACCAGAGTACCCGGAGGAAACCTCCAAAGCATGGAGAGAACATGCACACTCCTTGAACACAGATAAAGCCCTGAAGCACGGGGAGAATGAGCTCACCGCTAAGCCACTATGTCCCAACGTTTCCTCATCTAATCCTCATCTATTCCAGAATTGTGAATTTGTCATTGTCCAGGAAAAATGTTCTGGATTTGCCGACTATGTGAGACACTTAAAATCCAAAACATGTGTCCATATTAAGGCTTGGGCTAAGTGGGTGCTTAACTTTGATTCATACAAATTAGAAAAATTACCAATGTATAGATTTTTACCTAGTGTCTATATAACTTCCTTTAAAGCAATGACTTGTTGTAAGCCTGATTGATAGTTTGCATTTCATGAATGAAATGTGTTCTCAAAAGCTATACAATCTAGCATGTTAACAAATACCTTGATTAATATGAATATTATACAAATGATGAGCACTCATTCAGTCTTTCATCTTTAGTAACTGCTTTGTCCTGATTAGAGTCCCAGGAACACATAGAGTAATGCAGAGATACACTTTGGATGGGATATCTGGTAATTATAGAGCATCAAACACACATCTATTCACAAATTCATTCACACCCAGGGGCACCAGTACATCTACAGGCATGTTTTGGACAGTAAGAGGAAACCAGAGAAGCCAGAGGAAACCTACACAGACACAGGAAGAACATGCAAAACTCCACACCAATTGTAGCCCGAGATCAGGATCAAACCATGGTTCATGGAGCTGTTAGGCAGCAACACTACCTGATGCTTTCCCCTGCAGCCTAAGGACATGGTAGTTGAAATGATAATTTGCTTATCACATTATTTTCTTTATTTGTTCACTTTATTTCCCAGCCTGTAAAGGATACTAGTTAGAATCAGGTCAAATGCATAAGTGCTCATCATCAAAGTCTCTAGTAAACACTCAGTACCTTTGGTATCGACAAAGTATGGAGAAATGTGGAAAACACTGTACAGTATCTGCTTCAGGCAATAAAAAAATACATTCTGCATCATCACTTGGGGCCCAAGCACTGCTCTAGAATTTGGTAACACCAGCTCTTAAACCAGTGTGTGCTGAGGACAGGGCCAACTCAAGTGGTGTTGCTGGGCCCGAGCTGAAGGAATGTGGTTTGTTTGTGGTCTGCCCATGCAAATATATTATAGCACTGGACATAACCAGGGAATGACAGCATGGCAAATTAAAGACCACACACCATTCAAAACCTGTCTCAGGCTATGTGTATACTGCAACTTGCCATCTGACTTGCCACATTGCCTGCAGGGCTTGCCGAGAGTGTCTGTCAGAAAAACGTGTCAAACTCATGGCCCGAGGGCCAAATACAGCCTGCCACCTTGTGTCATTCAGCAAACGTGTGAAAAATAATAGTGAAACAGCCCGTAATAACTACTACTCAACATTTTCACACTGTATAGAATTCGCAGCAGATGCGTAGAGTAGAGGGCGCACGGTGGCTTAGTGGTTAGCACATTCGCCTGTGTGTGCAGAGTTCCATGTTCTCCCCATGCTGCGGGGGTTTCTTCCGGTTACTCCAGTTTCTTCCTCCAGTCCAAAGACACGTATGGTAGGCTTGTCCAAAGTGTCTGTAGTGTCTGAATGGGTGTGTTAATGTGTATGTAATTGTGCCTTGCAATGGATTGGCACCCCGTCCAGGGTGTACCCCACCTTGTGCCCGATGCTCCTTGGGATAGGCTCCAGGTTCCCCATGACCTTGTAGGATAAGCAGTATAGAAAATGGATGGATGGATGCGTAGCATAGAGCATGTGTGGGTGAGATCTCACAATGCTGATTAAAACTGACCCCTTTCTGCTGTGTTTGATGAAACTCACACTTGTGTCTAAAAGATTCATTAACACATATAGTGTTGGCAGTGACGTAACCACAAATTAATTTCATTTGGATGAGGAAATGTACAAAATGAAATCATGATTGTTTAGGAAATTTAGGTGGACAGTAGTAAGAGCAGTGATGGCACGAATTTGTTATTTAATCATTTTAAGGCACAATCTACTGTCAAGCAATCTTGCCATGTTACTAACATTACCATAAAATACCTTTATTACAATTCCGCTGAAAATTATTAAAAAGGCATGTTAGTAATAGGAGGAAATTACACCTTAACTTATACATTCTGATCCACTAGTTATCTGGCTAGTAGTCTCAGATTCCTGCTCTGTAAGGAGTGCAACCTCATGAGGTCTACTGCTATTGTAGCCCATCCACCTCAAGGTTCAATGTATTGTGCATTCTGAGATGAGTTTCTGCTGATGATTTTCTGCTCACCACAGTTGTAAAGAGTGTTTATATGAGTTACTGTAGTGTTCCTGTCAGCTCACCTCTCTCATCAACAAGTCAATTCTGCCCATCACTCACGGAATGTTTTTTTTGTTTTTGGGCACCATTCTGTGGAAACGCTGGAGACTGTTGTATGTGAAAATTCCAGGAGATCAGCAGGTTCTGAAATATTCAGACCAGGCAATCTGGTACGAATAACCTGCTATTAACTGCTGCACTGTTGCTACATGATTGGCTGATTGGATGAGCATGAATGAGCAGGTGTATAGGAGATCCTAATAAAGTTACTGGTAAGTGTATATGTGTGTCAAAAACAAAATGCATCTTGCATACAGATTAAACTGGCTTTTACTTTATATGCCTCCATATCACAATGTATAAATAGATAAAGTGATCATCTAACAACACAGTGGTTATCAAAGTGATGTCCAGGGACCCTCATATGTCCATGAAACATAGCCAGAAATCTTTGCAACTACAAAGTGTTAATAATGGTTGCTATTGTATTTAAATCCGAGAACTTTAAAGCTCCTGCATGGTTGCAATACAATGCTTTGATGGTCACTGGAGCTTTTTAAACTAGCTAAAAGAAAGGAAGCAGCACACGGCCAAAATCCATAATCTTACCTTATTTTGCCACTTTGCAAAAGTGCAGTGCTGTTAGAAATCCAAGAAGTCCAAAATACACCAACACACCACGCAACTTTTGTGACTTGTCACTTGTATAAAACCCACTCCACTCCACTCTATCATTCCTATGTGCTTTTCTAGCATTAGCACTTTATTTTGCTGAGCACATGCCACTGTCAATCAGTATGTGATCTGACGCACCCACACAGATCTGCTCAGACAGAAAATGGGACTACCACAGACTCCACAATTTTGTGTAAAACCTCATTATCCATGTTAGGTCAAATCCATAAGCATGTCATCTGAACACATGCTTCAGTGGAAGGGATAAGACTTTCGTACAAAGGATTTAACATGGTCAATGTTACTAATTTGCTTACATTTAAATAGTGAGTTAGAATTTGTGAATAGTCAAGATGTTGTACATTTCCTTTTTTTTCCTTTTTTTTTTGCTTTACAATTTTCAAAATTCCAAAGATTTCTGTTTATTTAGAGTTTTGAATTAAAACAAACAAACAAAAAAAAATCCCAGATTTTCAATATAGTCATCAACAAATTTGATGGAAAAGGGAAGACTGTAAACAACAATAATACTGTTGGTTTTTTTCAATACCTAACTGGTAAGTGTAATTTCTGTTTTATTAATGTGATAATGTAAGTAATACTGAAGTACAAGCTATGGAATGCTGCACTCTTGTGTTATTTCATATAAAGCCATGTAATTAATCTGTATTCCATTTTTCTTGTGGTCAACTGCAACATTTGGAATACTTTTAATCAAAATAAATGTTGAATTACATTGTCTGTTTCATTGGACGGGGACAAAGCAGTAGAGATCCATAGGGTTAAAAGTGTCTGCCTAAGAGCCTTTTGGATGTACTCCTCTATAGCAGCTGCAGCATATACTTGATGGACAATGAATAAATTCACAAAGGAGGACTGGCCAATGGCAGCATGTTGACAACACAATTCTAGGGACGGTGTGAAGGAAATGTGGTGGTACTGTACTGTACTTGCTAAAGACCTGTGCCAGATGATGGTACTCAGTGGTCACTCTTTCTAATATCTTCTCCTCTGTGGCGTTTTATGAAAGTGGAACTGTACTAGAACAGGGGACAGTGGTCTGAGCAGCTTGGTGACCAGGTTGTTGGAGACCTAGGACATCTGAATGTCTGGATGAGTTAATAATAGGGCTCAGAGAGGTTTGGTTTTATATTTAAACAGGAACTGGACTCTTCTTTTTACTTTCTCTACCACATATGTTTATTTTGGGGAATAAATTGTGGTTTTCTTTTGAAGAACAATGTGGGGTGAGATGCCAGGAAGCCCCACTTTCATTTTGTACTGTTGTTGGCCTGTGGAGCCAAGAGGAGAGCTTCAAAGGTTCAAAGGCAGTGCCACCACCCCAATATTTTTATGTGATCCTGCAGATTGGTTGGTAGAAAACATTTTTAAAAAAAACAAAAAACAAACAAATAAAAAAAACAGATAAAAGAATGATTCTTCAGTTTCTGCATAACAACAGTATAAATTGTGATAAGTAAGTGGTACCCCTATTGTTTCCAGTCCAGTAGGTATTCCAGACCTTCACAGGATCTTCCCCCATTTGAACTGTTCAAGTGCAAGCAGAGTTTGCATGTTTTCTCCAATGCCCAGTCACATCAATCACACAGAACACCACATTGTGACCCCCTGAGTGTGGTTGTGTGCAGCCAGCCCTGTCCATCGCCTGAACACAAAAAAAAAAAAACTGGAGGAAATGCTGGAGATGGAAGAAATAGATAAAATTGAACTGTCTCAGTGTGCTCATGTTGAATACAAGGTAATCCTGGTATCAAAATAGTCAGTCTTTAGGGCCATTTTCATATATCTTTTACTCTGAATTTGACTATTGGCAGATTTTCTGCCAATGTCTTTCTCTACCCTGTTTGGCTTGCATGCATTAGTCACACTTGCATTCGCCAGCTACCTTTTAATGACTGATGGTTCTCTGAACCCATTGTGCATATGACATAGCTTACTTAGAGGACATCATCAATATTTAGAGTAATAACATCCAGTGGCATAGATATATAGGTTGTCCTGAAGTCCTGAGACAAGCCAGGCTCATAAAAGATCTGGCAAAGTGTGCAATTGTTCGGAGGTATTGGTTGGTGGTTGTCACGATCTCCCCTGCAAATGGCTCTGCGGCTGCGACGTGCACGGAGAGCCAGAGGGCGCGTGCGTGCACAAGAATTACGTAATAAGGACTGTTTCCTATGAACACGTGCCTTTGTTTTGGTTTTGATCTCTTCCTGTTCAGTTATTGGTTTATGCTCGAGGGTGTCTCATTATTGTTTCCAGCTGTATGTACTCAAGCGTGATTTTGTTGGTTATTTAAACCCACCGTGTTGCTGCGCACTTCAAGCAGTATTAAATGAGTAAATGAAGGTATAGGTGAATGCGTTTAAGTATGCTATGTCTGTGTTAGCTACCTTGATGCTAAGTGGTCGTGTTTTAATGTCCTGTTCTAGTTTTATGTTTCAAACCTCGAATCTTGTTTATGCTCGTGACCGTGGTTCTCGTTTCACGTTTAGACCTCGTTTCCCGCTTCATGCTTATTGACTTTGGTTTGTAAATAAAGACTTGAACCTGCAATTGCTTCCATACGAGTCTCGTTTTGTAACAGTGGTAGTTTATCTAGGCTTCCACTTGGGCAGATCAGACTGTACTGGCCTCTACGGTGCATTATTGTAGTAAAAAAATATGAATGCCAAAAATTAAACCTAACTGGTATAGAAACAATCAGTCCCTTTCACATTTTAGGTGAAGAACAATGTAACGCTTATGTTGCCACTAGTAATTAACTGAATAACTCTGCCATTTTTACTTCCTCTTCAAAAACACACACAAGATTGTAAAAGCAAAAATTGCAGCATAATGCACGTTTCCTAAGAAAAAGGACATTGCAAAACTTTGCAACAGTTTGTGTTTCTAAAGCTATTCAAGATAATCGATGTCCTTGTTATTATTGCTGTTGTTGTTCTTTGTCAAAACACAACATGCAATCCATGGGCTTCCAAAGATTTGAGACTGTAGATGAGCTCTTTCTGCCTACATTTACTCATTCGACTGTTAAACAATAACTAGCAATTCAAACTGAGATTTCATTCATGGTATGCTCATTGCTGTTGACTTGTCTCGCCTTCATTCCTTATGGTTCTTTCCTTCATTCTTATAGTATGCAGGTGTTTAACAAAACAATCAGCTAATCAGTCTTTTGTTTTCTCCAAGGTACTTCTGGTTTCATCTCTTGCAGTAAACAGCTCCCGCTGTGAAGCGTGAGGAGTGACTAGTGGCAGAAACTGATCCCTTAAGGCCTGATTTTTAAGCAATATTGCACAAACTGTGGGTAATCACAGCTGTTCTGATATTCACTACAACAGTATGATTGCAAGTGTGATATTGCTTTTATACAAAACGATTCTATAAACAAGTAATGAATATCAAGTAACTGACATTTCAGACACAATATGGCCAAATATTCTATTCATTTTTGCCCGGTCAATGAAAATAGTTCCCAAAAAAGCCGCAGCTGGATAGAGCGCTGCATTCTTTTTGATGTTTGTAGAAGACTAGTGGAGGTTTTGAAACAGTCTCAAGTCTTCAGCCATGGTTTCATTAGTAGACGTTAAAAAGAACTCTCTTTATTTTGGAAGTGGATTGTTTATTGGTTAGTCCATCTGTTATCTCAAGAGTGGCGACACAGGCCATGGCATTGTCTATGACCGCCCTAGGAAATCCAGTTATAGAAATTTTCACACAGTCCTTGCTTGCTATTGGACGGTGTTTAGTATGCACTGTGGACTAATCCTAATCCAATCATTAGGAATCATTAAACTGCAGAATATCATCTCTAGTGTGTAGTGTGTAGCCATCAAACTGAAGATCACATATTCACAATATTTCACACAGAGCTATTGGTTCATTTAAAAGACATAATTTTTTCTCTGCAGCACTTTTGCTTTCTTTGGATAACTTTCCTTGCAATTAGACCTTGGACTTTGTGGCCTCCTAGAGCATTTTTTTTTTTTTTTGATCTCTCCCATCATTTAAATTCTACTTAGTGCAGGGATGAGAAGGATAAGTGGTTGTGAAGAAGCTCTTCAAAGAAGCTCTGCTGCTGACATCCAATTAGGTTTTTTTTTTCATCCAAAGACCATGAAGTAACTGTTATAAATATATAAAATAAATGCTGCATAACATTACATATAATTTACAGTTATTTATAAAGGCATTCATAAAAACTGGGTGTACCCTTGCTGGTAATTTCAGTGATTTGTCTTTTAGTGTTTCCTTGTGTATAATGATGACTTGTATACTGTATGGCCAAAAGTTTGGGTATACCTGAACATTAAACCCATATGTGTTTTTTGAACATTACAGATTTTGTCTCCCTTTGCTGTTATAATAACCTCCACTCTTCTGGGAAGGTTTTCCACTAGATTTTGGAGCATGGCTGTGGGGATTTGTGTTCATTCAGCCACAAGAGCATTAGTGAGGTTTAGGCACTGATGTAGGGCAAGGAGACTTGGTGTCCATTCAGCATTCAAAAAAATTCATCCCAAAGAGGTTCAGTGGGGTTGAGGTCAGGGCTCTGTGCAAGACACTCAAGTTCTTCCATTCCAATCTTGGCAAACTATGTCTTCATGGAGCTCACTTTGTGCAGAGGGGCACTGTCATGCTGGAACATGTTTAGTTCTAGTGAAGGGACATTGCAATGCTACAGCATACAAAGACATTCTATACAATTGTGTGTTTCCAACTTTGTGGCAACAGTTTAGGGACGACCCATATATGCGTGTGATGGCCAGGTGCCCGCTAACCTTTGGCCATATAGTATATGTAAAATAACATAATGTGTGTTGTGCAAATGAGGGATAATGTTGACATTTAGAATCATCACCATATTAAAAAGAACCAGACAGTCGACATTTAGCATACAATCCTTTATTGAAAACTCTTTCTCTTATATAAGTGCATTTTGATGCATAACGACACAACACAAACCTCCACTGAGCACAAGCAGTAGCACATACTGGGCTCCTGCACGGATGTCATATACAACATATACAACATCCAATGCAACTGAAAACCTCAGAGTAATTAACGCACAAAGCAAAATAAAAAAAAGTCATAATTTTTTCATTTTGGAATAAGTTAAAGACACATATGCCATTCTTATAATAGGATGTCAAATAAACCCAACATAAAAATTTCATGATCTCATTAAAGATTTTGATGTGCAGTAGCAGCTTGAATAGGATATCAGTGCAAAACATTCTTTTTTTTTTTTTTTACAATCCCACAAAAACATTCAGTCATAGGTAAAGAATTTTCCCTATATTCAAGAATGTTTTGATCCTTATACGGCTCATAGGTAGACTATTTTTTACACACACAATATAATGAACAAAAACACGACTCAAAATGCTTTCAAGGCCAGGGCATGCGTCTCCATATAAATAGTTTCTTTTAAACAACTAAATCTGGCATGCCGTTTGACACTAGTGAACAAGTATTCCCTTCCTATCCTATAACACATCTATAACACATTTTTCACCACTTAAAATAAAAATTGGACATGGAACATATCAGGAAGGATTGGAAACCAAAATGGAAATGAAGCATAAACATGTTTATTTTTTGTTATCTGGCATTGTCTCTTAAATCAAGAATAGGAAACAATAAAAACCAAGACCGTATTAACATTTTCAAAACTCTCATAAGCCAAATTTGCTAGATATTGGAGGTACTGTACATGTCAATGGAATGACATGTAATGTAAAGCTTTTATTTCTTTTGGATAATATAACAATTATAGAGATTTATATAATAATCCGATGCAATATCCCAACAGTTACATAAAATGAAACTTTAATTCCACTCACAACTTAAAAACTGTATATTTTACTTAAGTAAAAACCTTGCCAAGCCATAACAACCACAAAAATAGGATTTGTTGGCCAGTGATTTAATAACTGCTTTCTGCACTAGCATTGCCAGTGACATAAAATATTAAATGTATTTTCTTGTGGTCAGAGTCATGCCTCTTCAAGTTAAGGAAAGCAAGGTACCTCCCCTCACATAAACACTCTCACAAGCCAAATTCAGACTTGCCAAGCTTTATGTGTTTTGCCTAGTATGAGGAGTAGGCTGCTGTGTGTTATCACTCAAAAGTACATCACAAGAATCTTCACTTTCACCCCAATAAAATGACATATCTGGATCTGGAACGATTGACAGTTGCATGTTTTAAGCTTTTTGATATTAACCGACCCCTCTGAAAGCCCCGCCCCCTTTCCCCATACCTCACATTAGTAATCTTTCAGCCAGTGTCTCATCTCGACTCAGTTTTCTCACTTAAAAGATGTGGCATCTTTTCTTTCCCAAGAAAATTAAGAATGTTTCAAGTTCATTCATGTGAAACAAAATAGATCAATGTACACTATATGGCCAAAAGTATGTGGACACCTAACCATCACACCCATAAATGAACACTCCAAAACCATGAACATTAACATGGAGTTTATCCCCCCTTTGCTGTTATAACAGCCTCCACTCATTTGGGAAGACTTTCCACTAGATTTTGGAGTGTGGATGTGAGGATTTCTGCCCATTCAGTCATAATAGCATTAATGAGGTCAGGCCTATGTCAAATGAGAATGCCTGGTGTACCTGGCATTCCAGTTCATCCCAAAGGTGTTCAGTGGGGTTGAAGTGAGGGCTCTGTGCAGGCCACTCAAGTTCTTCCACTCCAACCATGTCTTTATGGAGCTCGCTTTGTGCAAAGGGGCATTGTCATGCTGGAACAGGTTTAGGCTCCTTGGTTTCAGTAAAGGGAATTTGTAGTGCTACAGCATACAAAGACATCTTGTACAATTGTGTGCTTCCAAATTTGAGTCAACAGTTTGGCAAAGGCCCACTTATGGGTGTGATGGTCAGATATCCACAAACTTTTGGCAAGTATATACTTAACGTCAGTTAACTGTATTTAATAGAGATTCACCGGGAATAAAATGGCCAAAATGATTCAAAAATGGCAATTCAAAATGAATGTGACCAAAAAATAAATTTAAAAAAAGAATGGCTCAATAGGCCTACAACTAAGTGTCAAATCTAACACTTTACAAATCAATTTAATAGTAATGATAATTAGAAAGCTCTTCTGCAGTGGTCAGAACAGATGTGTTCCAACAGTGCAGTCAGGCTCATTCTATAAACTGGAGAGCGTGTGTATGCATGGTTTCAGAGTAACCACAGTAACAACTGCTTGGGAGGGAAAAGATGCTGCTTGTCTGTTTTAATAATGCTGGAGACATTACAAATGTTTACATGCACAATTTTTTATTAATTGCTATACATAACATATACATAACATTGCCATTAAACCCTGTGTATGTGTGTGTGTGTGTGTGTGTATGCACACACACACACACACACACACACACACACACACACACACACACACACACACACACACACACACACGCACACACACACACACACCAGTTTCTATTGTGGAAAAGTGATTTGTGAAAGGGCTATGGAAAATGTCTATGCATCATTCCTGTTAACATTCCATTATATCCAATATATTCCACATATATGTTCCCTTATACATTGTTTATTATGAGTTATAGGAGAATTGTCACAAAATGGTGTTCCGAGAGTAATAAATCCCTCTGTAAAATGTGTCAAGTGTGTAACAAAACATCAAGACAACAGATCAGAAGGTCTTGAACAAGGGATGCCTCTGACAGAGACTGCAGCCGCCAGCATGTGGCTTGGCTGAGGATTGCACTAGCAAGTCTTCTGATGATGTAATCAGAAGTCACCTTCAAACATGCATGAGGTCTGTACTTGCCAGCAGACATGTGCTTAAGGGTTCACTTTTAGCAATCACACAGTCAGTGACACAATGGTGGTTTTTCTTGTGGGAATAGTCCTATATTGTTCACCTCAACAGTTCCTAAGACTTTGCACAAGCCAACTTGTATGACAAGTTAGGGCATGGAGTGGAATCTTGCATTTGCAGATTACCATACGACTTTATCCACTCTGGTTTATAGAAATTCACACAAGATCAGGTACTTTCAAAGGTCCATGAGAGAAAGAACAGTGAGATAAGCACTGGTTTACACCAGCTTTAGAGAGACTTGATTCAGAATGTAGAACTGTCACTTATAGGTCACACTATTCATCTTCCAATTGCAGCAATATTCCTTCCCCATTTATTTATTTCTCTTACCAGTACCTGGTTTTTTGTTTTGTTTTGTTTTTTGGTAGTCACCGGCAACAATACTGCCACAGTGTTAGCCCATAAATTGCACAAACTCTTTTCTCTTTTAAAATCTGACAGCAAAAAGTAATTAAATTCCTTTAAAATACCCACAGATGCCTGTCAGAGAACAGAGCTATTTGTTGAGAAACTTGTGATGCATAGACATAATCCTTTGATTGCATATACTCATTTGTAAAAGCTTACAGTCTTTCAAACGTAACATTGCTCTATGCTGTAATGCTGTCAGGTATAGGCTGGAATTTTCCTACTTTGTTATGTGTGTGTGTATTTTCATGTGATTGTAAGTGGTTTTCTTTTTCTTCTTCCCAATAATGACAGCAGAGCCACTCGACATATGAATCTGCAGTGATTAACAATTATGTTGGCATTTTGAATGCGCCAATATTAATGGACCCCCAGGAAGCCCCTCTCCCCTCCTCCGTCTCATGGAGATATGTAATCTTTCGGCCAGTGCTTTTGCCTGATGAAAGATGTGGCCTCGCTTTCTATCAAGGTAAACAGCAGGGATGGGGTGCTGGATGGGGTGGCAACCCATCGCAGGGCACAATCTCACATACATTCTCATACTATGACAATTTGGAAAATCAGCCTACAACGCATGTCTTTGGACTGCGGGAGGAAACCTGGAGTACCTGAAGGAAACCCCTGAAGCACGAGCAGAACATGCTAACTCCTCTCACACACGGCGGAGGCGGGATTCGAACCTCCAACCCCATCGAGGTGCGAGGCAAAAGTGCTGTTGCTAAAAACATCACTTTTTAAATATTAAATATGACTTCAAATCTGACACTTTGCAAATCATTTTAATGGTAATGTAAATTATAAAGTGCTTAAAATCACTGTTTGTTCTCCTGTAACGGTGAACGCAGACGTGTTCCAACAGCAAAGTCAAGTCAGAAACTGATGGTTTTACAGTATCCACCAGGCACTTGGTGGAAAAAAAAAAGCCGCCGCATGTCTGTTTTAACAGAAGACTTTTGTTATGTTATGTTTGTCCATATTCATGAGGGTTGCTTTATTTTCCTCTTAGTGAGACAGAAATAGCTAAGTATGATCCTCGAAAGCATCAGCACTTATTTCCTAACACTCATAAGAACAAGCAGGAAGTACAGTGTAGTAAGCCCGTTAACTGACAAACAAGACAATGTATAGCTTTATATGCAACGCTATTTAGTATTTACTTGTCAGACACTAGCTTAAGCTTTTGAGGGATGAAATAAAATACTGTAGCTCCCCATTCAGTTCAATCACCACAGTCTGCCCTATTAAGACACAAGTACTTAGTGGCATGTTAATGAATAATCCCATTAGGGGTTTGATTGTGGCAGGTCACAGCCAGCCCAGGGAACACACTTGTGGCTAAGTAAGAGCTTGGAAGCTTCCTTTTCCATTCTGCTCTAATGTGCTGATTAACAGTGGCAGCCACTCCTCACATAATGGAAATTAATGCAGGTTCAGATTGGGGTTTCCGCCCTCCTCTCACTCACTCACACACTCACGCACACGTCACCTACTTGATATCAGCCATACAGCATTTAGCAATTTCTATGCAACCCTGGCATGACAAATAAAAAGAAATTGGATGGTGAATGAAGAAATAAGATAATAAGGAAGATCAGGAGAAATGGTATGGAGAAAATATGAAAAATTCAGACAGGCAGAGACATTGTGGAACCACTGCCACTGAGAATTTGTTAAGAATTGAGACAGAGGCTCACATGGGGAAGGGGTATGGGGTGGGGGATAGAATAAAGAAATAGGGAAGTACTGACTGTTGAGACAGGCATATGTGACAGAAAATAAGAAAAGTAACCAGAAGAGATGAAGGACTCAGGTCAAAGTAGGTCAAGCCATTGGAAAAGAAAAGAATGGCCAGAGAAATGAGAAGGAGGTTTATATATATATATATATATATATATATATATATATATATATATATATATATATACATATATATATATATATATATAAACTATGGACAGCCAGTGAGATCAAAGTATATTTGAAAAGCATTTTTCCCTGCCCAATATGTCAGAAATTCAGAACTGGAAAAGTAATGAGAAAATATAAAAGAAACATTCCAATAGACAGATTTTGACTTCTATTACAGTGCCTCCCCTCCAATCACCCCACATTGTTATACATGTCATTGAACATTTCCATATCTGTAATAATAAAATACACCATGCTGGACTTTGTGCTATCATTAATCTTCTCAATTTATACTACAACTTAATCAGGCCACTTCTACAACGCGTTCTCCTCTCTCTTTTCTATTCTATCATTCCGGCTATATAGATATGGTCTGCATTCGCCATTAACAAGTTTAGTGAGTGTAAATGTATCCCAAATGAGGCTGGTAAATCAGTACTAAACACAAAGAGGGAAAAAGAGAAGAGGACCAGTGAAGGATAAAATGAACAGGAACTGGACGACCCACTGGAATGTACAAGAGTCAGCCAGTCTGTGTGGGTCATACCAAGCGGGCGGTGAAGGAGGAGGGCTCCATTAGTCATACGGGCCCCTCGGTGATGCCCTCCAGAGGCAGACTCGTGGCATTGTCCGTGGCCTGAGGCACCTCCTGGGAGACTGGTGCATGTCGGGTGGTGCACAGTGCCAGGCTGGCATAAGGCAGGTGGCAGTCTGTGTGGAGAAACGGTGGGTAATGCTGCCGGTAGCAGATGTAGGCAAACAGCAGGCCGATCACACCGCCGACAAAAGCGTCTGAGAAGAGAAGAAAGTGTGAAAGGTCACTTTGCAATTGCCTTCCATTACTGATTACACACAGTCGTAACATGTTCCAAATTTCAGCAGTTTGAGTTAAAATTAAAACTGGAATACTGAAAAAAACAAAAAATTTAATTCCATGACATTTTCTTTTGCGTAAATGAGATGTATATGAAACTGTAACATCTAGCCCAGCCAATCACCCTCCAGAGTGTCCGCCCCTGAATTTTGACCTTCGGTTACCCAGCTCATTTCCTAGGTACTCAATATACAGTATAAGGCACATGGACTTGAACATCTGTGTGAAGCCTTAATTGTGTAAGTTCTGACCTGTGTTTTTGGACTGTGATCATGTGTATGACTATTGTAAATGCTAAATGGCACTTACAGTGCCTTTCTCCCATTCCTTCACACACACACACACACCAATGGCAGTAGAGAGGCACTAGCCTGCTATCAGGAGCAACTTAGGTTTCAGTCTTGCCCAAGGACCCACTCTACCACCTGAGCCGATTATGTTTTGCCTCATCTCAATTTTTTTTGCCTAGCCCTCTGATCTCGATTTGCTGGTTTTTTATTTCAGGTATTTTTGACCCTGTTTTTCTCCACTAACCCATTGGATTTGTTTGCATCCTGTCAATGTTTTTGGTATCAAACCAAAGTGTCTTGATCTTCATTTTTTCTATTAAGTAAAACCTCCAGTACATGGATCTGTACCCAACATCTCTGAGTGCCTGTTACAATAAATATACATACTGGACAATCTCACTATAATCACAGTTAGTTACATTTTCACTGTATTTTGAATACCTTATTACTAAACCTATATTTTATTATTACACAGTATTGACTGAGATTCAAAGGGGTAATGGATATTAAAGAGAGTTTTGATATGCACTGCATATATATATATATATATATATATATATATATATATATATATATATATATATATATATATATATATATATATATATATATGCTATTACCAGAATAACACATTTTTCTCTCTAGAAAGACATATTATATTATGAGAAGTCTAGGGTTGAGGTTGGCCTTAAAATCTTTATATGAGAGAGCAGTGTAATTAGCATTGCAGCTTTTCCAGAAGACTAAGTAAGAAATACAAAATGACTGGGTGTGCTGTTAGGGGAAAAAACTTACAGCAGGGTGGTGTGATGCTGTCACCACCCCAAAGAGGATTATCTTCCTATAACAGCATGCCCCAAAGTGTTTTATTCCTCTTATAGCACAGCAATTTGCCTATGATTAATTTTTTTTTATTTATTAATTTTCTGACACGTTGTGTGTTTTAACCATTTATAGTTACATTTAATGTGGTGGAACGTCCACAAGACAAGTTAGTTCCTGGTATCGCTTATATTGTAGCAGCTATAAACAGTCATTGCCTCCAAAGCCTCGCTCTTGAAGTTAAAAAAAAACACACACACAAAAAAAAAAAAACACAGCCATGGTACCGAGAAGCCACATAGCATAAATACATTTGTCCTGTAGACTCTCCCATGAAGGAAAATTTTCTGACCATTACAATGCACTTAAGCCACCTATGTGAAGCCATTGTTTTCCTATGGAGGGAGCAGCCTACACACTGCAAAAAATGTATATCTTCATGAAAAAATCATGAATATACAGTACCCTCCACTAATATTGGCACCCTTGGTAAATATGTGCAAACAAGGCTGTGAAAAATTGTCTTTGTTTTATCTTTTGATATTTTGTTCAAGGAATTCATAAAAGTACTCTACTTTTACCAACTTAAAACAAAACACAGGTTTATCAAAAAAAAACAACCCTTTGTTAAATATAGGTGTGCAACAATTATTGGCACCCCTATGAATTCATAAGAAAAATTTTTTTTAAGTATTGTCCCACTGATATTTTAAAAAATTTTGAACACCCGGGTGACTAGGAACAGGAAACTGTTGAACCATGACTTCCTGTTTGACAGGGGATTAAATATGAGGTAACACATAAGACAAACACATAGGCCAAATGGGCCATGGTTGGATCTGCCAGCAGGACAATGATCCAAAACATACATCAAAATCAACACAAAAATGGTTTACTGACCACAACATCAAGGTCCTGCCATAGGCATCCCAGTCCCCTGACTTGAAACCCATAGAAAACCTGTGGGGTGGACTGAAGCGGAGCATGTGGACCACGAAATTCGAAGGATCTGGAGAGATTCTGTATGGAGGAATGGTCTCCGATCCCTTTCCATGCATTCTCATCAGGCATTATTGGAGAAGACTCAGAGCTGTTATCTTGGCAAAGGGAGGTAGCACAACGTATTGACTAAAAGGGTGCCAATAATTTTTGCACACCTATATTTAACAAAGTTTTTTCTATAAACTTGTGTTTTGTTTACAACTGTTTGATACCCATGAGAGCAGAGTATTTTGTGAATTTGTTTTAACAAAAGATCAAAAGAGTAAATAATAAAGAAAATTTTTCACAGACTTCTTTGCTCATATTTACCAAGGGTGCCAATATTAGTGAAGAGCACTGTGTGTATATATACAAAATATTGGGATATCGTGAAAAAGTAAATTTTTTCACGTAACTTAATTCAAAACATGGTGTTTTCATGGATTCTAGATTCATTACACATGAAGTGAAAAAGACTGCTGACTTGACAGTTGTCCAGAAGACACTTATTGACACACTCCACAATGAGGGTAAGTCACAGAAGGTCATTGCTGAAAGGGCTGGTTGTTCGCAGAGTGCTGTATGAAACCATATTCATGGAAAGTTGACTGGATGGGAAAAGTGTGGTAGGAAAACGTGCACAAGCAGCAGGAATGACCGTAGCCTTGAGGGGATTGTCAAGCAAAGCCAATTCAAGAACGTGGGGGATCTTCATAAGGAGTGGACTGAGGCTGGAGTCAGTGTATCAAGAACCACCATGCACAGATGTGTCCAGGAAATGGGATACAAGTGTCACATTCCTAGTGTCAAGTCACTCCTGAACCAGATGCAAGTCAAAAGCGTCTTATCTGGGCTAAAGAGAAAAAGAACTGGACCATTGCTCAATGGTCCAAAGTCCTCTTTTCAAGTAAATTTTGCATTTAATTTGGAAATCAAGGTCCCAGAGTCTGGAGGAAGAGTGGAGAGACACAGAATCCAAGTTGCTTGAAGTCCAGTGTGAAGTTTCCACAGTCAATGATGATTTGGGAGCCATGTCATCTGCTGGTGTTGGTCCACTGTGTTTTCCCAAGTCGAGTCAGTATAGTGTCTATCAGGAGATTTTAAAGCACTTCATGCTTCCATCTGCTGACAAGCTTTATGGAGATGCTGATGTCCTTTTCCAGCAGGACTTGGCACCTGCCCACAGAGCCAAAACTACTAGTAATTGGTTTTCTGACCAGCTGACCAAGCATATTACTATGCTTGATTGGCCAGCCAACTCGCCTGACCTGAACCCCATAGAGAATCTATGAGAGACACTAGACCCAACAATACAGAGGAGCTGAAGGCTGCTATCAAATCAATCTGGGCTTCCAGAACACCTCAGCAGTGCCACAGGCTGATTGCCTCCATGCCACTCCACATAGATGCAGTAATTTGTGCAAAAGGAGCCCCGAGTAAGTATTGTGTGCATAAATTAACATTCTTTTCAGAAGGTCAACATTTCTGTATCATAAATTCTTTATTGTAATATTTTGGAATTTTTGATTTACATGAGCTGTAAGCTGTAATCATCAAGATAAAAATAAAAAAAGGCTTGAAATATTTCACTTTATGTGTAATAAATCTAGAATATATAAAAGTTCAACTTTTTGAAATAAATTATATATATATATATATATATATATATATATATATATATATATATATATATATATAGCCTCTGGTAGGAGCATCTCAATGAAATCACAGTATGTTCTGGCTACCAGGAATAACTGGCTGTAATGTCATAGTCTATCAGCAAATTATGCACAAGTCAAAATCTTGGAGTTACAAGGATCTGACAGTTCTGTGACTAGCCTGCTGAGATATATTGCTTCCTTTGTAACTGAAAACTACTCATTTCATTTTGGTGGAGAATTTGTACAACACATCTTCAGTCACTGTCCGTCTCACTAATAGTTAATGATCACCTCCTAGAGCAAAAAAATCTTTTACCTGACTGAACACAGAAGCAGTGCTGTGCTGGATCAGATCACACTCAATGGAAAGGACAGTATATACACAATGCTCAGTGCTCTACTTGGCTCCTGTGGGGCATTAGGAGAACTACCAGGAGACTAGATTCATCTCTCCCCATTTCACAAAACTGACAAAATAAACAGAACATTTTTAAAAAGCTGGCTATCAACTGAACTTACATGGTGGGATTGTGGATGTACGTGGCTCCTCATGAGTATCGAAACCTTATAAACAGTTATCTGGAGTCACGTAGATAAGCATAGCTTGATGGGCTAGGCTTTGTAAGATTTTAACAAATCAATTCGATTCATTATTTGCAATCCGCTGAATAACATTTATCATTGTAGCTATTGTTGGTATTGAACTCCAAAAGTCCCTCCACCGCCAACCACCTCCTGTTTTGACATTACTCCTTATGCCAGAACAATTTGACTCCAGATAGCCTAATTTATCTAAAAATCTCTCAAATATGTACTGAACATTCAGTGAATATATTGTCTGTGTAGGTGGTATGGTGTAATGTGTTAGTGGAAAATTCATTACCATGCAGATGTTGCCTACAAAGCAATGTAGGAAATATGGCTTCGTAATAAACAGGTTTATTTGGGTAGAGGGGAATTTTTTTTTGCAGAAACAACAAACAAAATGTCCAAACTACCAAAAGCAATTGAGGTTTTTGCTTCTCTCATGACATCAACACTCATCCACATAAAATGGTGCTAGAAAGTGAAATTCCTAAAATTAGATACGAACCCAATTAAACAATTGAGAGAAAAATATTATACTTGTCATTTATTTATTGAAGAAAATAATCCAATATTACATATCTGTGAGTGGCAAAAGTATGTGAACCTCTAAGATAAGCAGTTAATCTGAAGGTGAAATTAGAGTCAGGTGTTTTTAATCAATGGGATGGCAATCAGGTGTGAGTGAGCTCCCTGTTTTATTTAAAGAACAGGGATCTATCAAAGTCTGATCTTCAAAACACATGTTTCTAAAAGTGTATCATGGCATGAACATGATTTCTGAGGACCTCAGAAAGAGAGTTGTTGATGCTCATCAGGCTGGAAAAGGTTACAAAGCCATCTCTAAAGAGTTTGGTCTCTGCCGATCCACAGTCAGACACATTATGTACAAATGGAGAAAATTCAAGACCATTGTAACCACTGTTACATTATTACCAACAAAGATCACTCCAAGAGCATGACGTGTGATAGTTCACAAGGTCACAAAGGAACCCAGGGTAAATTCTAAGCAACTAAAGGCCTCCCTCACATTGGCTAATGTAATGAGTACACCATCAGGAGAACACTGAACAACAATGGTGGTCATGGCAGAGTTGCAAGGAGAAAGAACTTTGCTGCCTGTCTGAATTTGCTAAAGATCATGTGGACAAGTCAAAAGGCCACTGGGAAAAATGTTTGGTGGACAGATGACCAAAATGGAATTTTTGGCTTAAATGAAAGTTTTTATGTTTGGAGAAAGGAAAACACTGTATTCAGCATAAGAACCTTATTCCATCTGTGAAACATGGTAGTATCATGGTTTGGGCCTGTTTTGCTGCATCTAGGCCAGGATGGCTTGCTATCATTGATGGAACAATGAATTATGAATTATACCTGCGAATTCTAAAGGAAAATGTCAAGATATCTGTTCGTGAACTGACATCTGTTCATCTGTTCATGATCTCAAGAGAAAGTTGGTCATGCAAGAAGTCAACAACCCTAAGATAGATATATGAATCTATAGAAATCAAAAGAAATGTTGAAAGGACCTGAAGCAAGCAGTTCATGTGAGGAAACTCACCAAAATCCCAGAGTTGAAGCTGTTCTGTACTGAGGAATGGGCTAAAATTCCTCTAGTCTGATGTGCAGGACTGATAACAGTTACTAGAAATGTTTAGTTGCAGTTATTGCTGCATAAGGGGGTTACACGAGATCCTGAAAACAAAGGTTTACATACTTTTGCCACTCACAGATATATCATATTGGATCATTTTTCTCAATTAATAAATGATATAATATTTTTGTCTCAATTGTTTAATTTTGGTTCTCTTTATCTACTTTCAGGACTTGTGTGAAAAGCCGATGATGTTTTAGGTCATATTTGTGCATAAATATAGAAAATTCTAAAGGGTAAGCACCACAGAAAAAAAAAAACATTCTCCTCCAGCAGACAGACTCACACATCTACCACAACCCTGACCAGGATGAAATACTTGCAGAAGATTAATGAATTAATTCTTAATTCAATATTGAAATCTGTTTTTTTTGTTGTTGTTGTTGTTGTTTTTTTAAAAAAAAATATTGTTAGTGTTCATATTATTGCTTTAAACCCGCCATTTACTGCAAATTAAACAGACACAGGGTCCAGAAATACACACACTAGCATAACATTTTAATGCATTTTCTGTGACAGAAAACAAATATGTTATTCAGAATGAACACACAATGTGTTTGAAACAAACATAAATACAGATCCATTTTTTATAGCTTGCCAGAAATGTTTACAAAGCTTGTAGTTGAGACTAAAGTGCACCAGAATTGGGTTCCCACAGGTTTTTCTTTCCATGTGGACATGAGTGAGCTCTCACATATGACACTCTTTGAACAAAAAAAAAATTAATTAAAAATTCATTAACATTGTTCATTCCTAAGGATGCATTTACAGCATCCATAATAATTGCCTGGTCAGGACTGCATTGGTTCAAATAAGGCTACTAGCTTGTTAATATATTGGGAAATATAACCAGTTTTGTTTGAAAATATCACAGGCAGGTACAATTAAAAACATTAAATGTGTGAGCAGTTTTCCAGTGGTAGGGTTCATACTTATTAAAAAAACTTCCACTTCAGGTTTAAATCTGAATAAAGCTCTCAAATATAGCTACAGCTTAGCATTGCATTACACCCCAAGTATTCTGTTTTGACTTCACCAGTTAACAGAAACTAATATGGATGTGATTTGTGTGTCTGTTGACTGCATGCAGATTGCAAGATTGTGTTCAGGGACTCTCTTACCTTGCCAATGATGTTTGTAGTCACAGGTGCGGGACAGGGCGATCATCAGTGCACTGTATAGGGGCAGGATCATAGCACAGAGGCGCCAGCTGCGTCCACGCCCGCTCTCGGTGAAACAATGCAGCTTCCCCGCTAAGTAGAAGGAGGTGAAGCCGAGGCCAGAGAAAGCAACTGTGCAAGAAAGACAAGAGAGGATGAAGGATTACCAGAGAAACAGAGAGAATATTAAGTGAAATATATAACCGCAAATCCAAAAAAGTTGGGACTCTGTGTAAAATGTAAATAAAAACACAATGCAATGATTTGCAAATATCATAAAGTCCTATGTTATTTACAATAGAACACAGAAAACATACCAAATGTTTAAATTGAGGAAATGTACCATTTAAGGTAATTTTGAATTTGTTGGCTGCAACACATCTCAAAAGCTTGGGACTGGGGCAACAAAAGGCTGGAAAAGCAAGTGTTACTGAAAAGGAACAGCTGGAGTAATATTTTGCAACTAATTAGGTTAATAGGCAACAGGTCAATAACATGATTGGATATAAAAAGTGCATCTTAAAGAGGCAGAGTCTCTCAGAAGTAAACATGGGATGGAATCTGGATGGAAGCATATGTCTCTAAAACCTGTATATACATTTCAGCATTGATGATGCCTTTCCAGATGTGCAAGCTGTCCATTCCATAGGCACTAATGCACTCCCATACCATCAGAGATGCAGGCTTTTGAACTGAGCGCTGATAAAAAGCTGGATGTTCCCTCTCCTCTTTTGTTCTCTTTAGTTAAGAGGACGCAGTGTCCATGGTTTCCAAAAAGAATTTAAAATTTCGATTCCTCTGACCACAGAACAGTTTTCCACTATGTCTCAGTCCATTTTAAATGAGCTTTAGCCCAGAGAAGACGGCAGTGTTTCTGGATCATGGTCACATATGGCTTCTTCTTTGCATGATAGAGCTTTAACCAGCATTTGTGGATGGTACGGTGAATTGTGTTCACAGACAATGAGTTCTGGAGGTGTTTCTGAGCCCATGCAGTAATTTCCATTACAGAATCAAGCCTGTTTTTAATGCAGTGCTACCTGAGGGCCCGAACATCACAGGCATGTAATGTTAATTCACCCTTGACCCTTGTGCATGGAGATTCCTCCAGATTCTCAGAATATTTTGATGATATTATGTACTGTTGATTATGAGATATTCATAGTCTTTGCAATTTTACGTTGAAGAACATTATTCTGAAATCCATACATCCATTTTCTATACCGCTTATCCTTCCATGAGGGTCACGGGGAACCTGGAGCCTATCCCAGGGAGCATTGGGCACAAGGCGGGGTACACCCTGGACAGGGTGCCAATCCATCGCAGGGCACAATCACATACACATTCACACACCCATTCATACACTATGGACACTTTGGACATGCCAATCAGCCTACCATGCATATCTTTGGACTGGGGGACGAAACCAGAGTACCCGGAGAAAACCACCGCAGCACAGGGAGAACATGCAAACTCCGCACACACAGGTCCACGGTGGGAATTGAATCCCCGACCCTGGAGCCACGAACCCCCACTAAGAATCAAACCCCCACTAAGCCACCGTGCACCCATTATTGTGAAATTGTTCCACAAATTGTAGACGCAGTTTTTCGCAGATTGGTGAACCTCTGCCCATCTTTACTTCTGAAAGACACTGCCTCTCTAAGATAATCTTTTTATACCCAATCATGTTACTGACCTGTTGCCCATTAACCTCCAGCTGTTTCTTTTTAGGAACACTTACTTTTTACAATCAAATTCAAAATTACCTTATTTTTTCTTAAAATGGTGCATTTACTCAGTTTAAACATTTCATGTTTTCTATGTTCTGTTGTGAATACCATATGGTTTTATGAGATTTGCAAATCATTGCATTCTGTTTTTATTTACATTTTACACAGTGTCCCAACTTTTTTTGGAATTGGGGTTGCACAGAGTGGAAAAGAACACCAAGACAGAAACACAGCATGGCAAGGTCAGGTGATGAACCTTTCAATTTCTGCCCATTCGCATTCTACTTCTGCTGTCTTTACCTAAACATTTCTGCTTCTGCAACAATTTGACTGACTATGAAATCTGAACAGTAATCCTCTACCTACGTGAAAGACCTTGAAACAAGGCTGAATATAACACTGAAACAACAAAATGATGAAAAATACAGCCACTGTAAGCTCTTCACTTTGCAGTCACTCGCACATGCTGTACTCCTGAGAGAAAGGAAGAAAGTCAAACACTTAGATTTCCCAAGAATCTTGCTCAAGTTCTTTCACAGCATATTGCTCTGGAAGCTCAAGGAGGAAAAGTGTTTTCATTCTTCAGTTCCCAAATGCAAACCTTTTAAAACGTACAGCTGTCTAATGCTAGAAAAGTACTGGCATGGAGTATTAATCTGACCAAAGAGTACAGTAATGAGACTCACATTTCTTTTTTAGGTAGACTCATAAACAGTAGATTTGGTGTGATTGGAACACAACCTTAACAGCAAGGAATACTATTGTGTGGCTCTGTTTTTCATTTACGTGGTAATTCCAAAAGGAAACAAATCAGCTATAAGTTTCAAAGCATTTCATTTACATACTGGATAACAGATCTAAAGTTCCTCAGCTTAAGTGATGTTGCAATTCAACATATAACCTGAAACATCAGAGTGCTAAGAAAGACAGAATATAATACAACATTCTGGGGTTGGTAGAACACATGGTTTCAAATCTAAATGTGCCTCGAAACCATTGCTCTGTCATACCTTATGCTTCAGTATCATCTAATATGAATCATCAGATTACACATGTCTTAGTAAACAAAGATTTTCGCTCCGGTATTTCTCTCTGTTTTCTCTGTCCTCTGTTTTGTTCTTCCCAACACCACAGTCATTACCACAGATGCTATCATTATCACGCAAAGAGACATCATGAATGACTTGTACCTCACTTGAGCAGACTATTATGATAGCTTTAGTTATTGGTTCTATTAGTTTTCATATTTCAACATTGGCTCATCTCTTGAAGAGGGCTAATAGTTCTCTAGTCTGTATGTTTGCATCCTTTAATAGTACAGATGAAGTAGAACTGAGGGGAAAGTGTGGCTTTGATTTAAAAAAAACCAACACTTTCTTTCCTACACTGTTGTTAATAGTGTGTATATAAGTGAGGAATCTGTGTATAAGGGGGTCAGGGTGGTTGGCACTAAGCAAACTTTTGGTCTTCTATGATCCGCCACGCCTACTTAGATCAAAAGGTGAAGGCTATTTGTCGGTACCTCGAATAGCGAAGGCTACAGAAGGGAGAAGAGCTTTCTCTTACAAAGCCCCACAGTTATGGAACAACCTTCCAATTAGTGTTTGGGACTCACACACAGTCTCAGTGTTTAAGTCTAGGCTGAAAACATATTTGTTTACTCAAGCTTACAATAAGTCAGTGGTTCTCAACCAGGGGAGGCATGGAGAGATCCGAAGGGGGGCACGAATTTTTTCAAGAAAAAATACCGACAGGACATCATTTGGGTACTTGGTGTATATTATTGCTTTTCAAATAGAATTTGCATAAATAGAAAAAAACCTGTGTTCTCTCTCCCTCTGTATTTTCTTTTTGCTGGGGAGAGGTGGAGCTTAGTCTGCCTTTTATCTAGCTGTCAGTGCAGACCAGTGTTGCCAACTTAGCGACTTTTCAGACCCCTTTAGCAACTTTTTTTGCCAAAAAAAACAAAAAAAAAACAAAACACCTATGGTGACAAATCTAGCAACTTTTTGGACAAACCTTAGCAACTTTCCAAATATCACCAGTACTGTCCTGGACTGCACTCGCGCCTCTCTCTGCATCTGCTCTGTTTCGTGAGTGTCCGAGAGCCGGAGATTTAACAATGTCATGGATAACGAAACGCGCCCTTCCTCCCAATTTATATAATTCACATGCAAATGTTTTTTAGTAATGCAACATGTTAAATAGTACATGTTATTACAGTCAAATTTTCTTGTTCAAAGTAGTTATAGTGTTCGGATAGATAGATAGATAGATAGATAGATAGACAGACAGACAGATAGATAGATAGATAGATAGATAGATAGATAGATAGATAGATTTTATATAGAGTAGATAATCATTATACTGTTCTCCTCCAAATAAGGTGGGGGTGGGCTTTAGTTGCAAAAGGTTGAGAACCTCTGCCATAAGTAGATTTTCTTTTACGCAAAGTACAGTCTTACATAACAATCTTTCCCTCTCTTTACTTCCCTCTCCCGCTCTCCTTCTGTCGAGCCACACATGATTTTATGGAGATGCCAGTGATCCTGACCCTTTCAGAACTCTGGACCTGCCTGATCCGTTCGGATGCCCTACCCCTGGATGGAGCTCTCATCAACTGGAGGCTACAGCCTGGAGATTGATTAGGATGGTACCACTTGAAGCACCATGAAATAGACTTGGCCCTCAATTCCACATGGACATTCTCACTGTGGTTGCTGGGACTACAGTTGCTGCTATGGCCTTCTATGTAATTTTACTGTAATTACCACATGCAGTTTGCACTTGGGTCTCCTTTGGTGAACAGTGGACTAGTTCAACTAAGTCTAAATGTTAGTTCATAGTTCATGTAAAGCCATAATGAACTTTCCTTTCACTTCACACTATCAGTTGTTACCCAGATGAGGACGGGTACCCTTCTGAGTCTGGTTCATCTCAAGGTTTCTTCCTCGTGTCATCTTAGGGAGTTAATCCACACACTTAAAATCTGTATCCTGTGTTTATATATTTCTGTAAAGCTGCTCTTAGACAATATCCATTGTAAAAAGTGCTATACAAATAAAATTTATTCGAATTAAATTAGCACTGAAAGGAAATTCTCTTATATCATGTACTCTTATATTATGAACTGCTGTTAAGACACCTTGGATATGGGGAATACTGGGTTATAGTTTCTGTTTGTGTGTCTCTGTGCTATCAGATACCTATGATGAATGTATTCATTTAATTACCTCTTTGAATAAGCTGATCAACTGCCATCCTTTAATATAGCTGAAACATGTAGACTTATTTTGTAGTATGACCCTGTGTGCTGTGTGTTTTGTCTATCTGTCTGGCACCTGCACCAGTAGAAACCGTCCACGCACTGCTTCTTATCAATGTGTATAAATACTTCTGTTTTGCATGAATAAACTGGGATGTCTCTGTGAGCATGCATATGTCAACGTGTGTTCATCTTAGACTCCCCAGATCGATCTGAAACACTCTGAGGAAAACCACACTTTATCAGCACAGAACTAAATGTTAATAGAAGTAATTGTAAAACAGGCTGAAAGGGCTGACGGAGATCTGAAGACATAATATGAGATTCCTGAGATACTTGGAAATCTAACAAGCACTGTTGCCTCACATCTCCCGGGTTGTAGGTTTGAATCCTGCCTCCACCCTGCATGTGAGGAGTTAGCATGTTCTCCCTGTGCTTCGGGGGTTTCTTCCCCAGGCCAAGGACATGCATTGTAGTCTGACTGGTACTTCCGAATTGTCCATAGTGTGTGAATGTGTGTGCAATTGTGCCCTGTGACAGATTGGCACCAAGTCCAGGGTGTCCCCCACCTTGTGCCCTGAGTTCCCTGGGATAGGCTCCAGGCTCCTCCGCAACCCTACATAGGATAAGTGATACAGAAAATGGATGGATGGATGGAATCTGTGCATATAGCCAAAGTGCATTGTTGGCCAGATAACACTCCTATGCAGCACTGGACTTGGCAAGTCACACCATTCAGTAAGAGCCAATCCAGAATAGTTAGCATCATTGGCATTACTGTCATCTAATTTCACCTTCCATGTGCTGCATGGCTTCCAGTGCAAAAAGCGCTTCCTTGTTTTGGCGTATTTTGTGTTTGTTTTGTGAGTCCTGTCTCCACCCCTGCCCTGTCATTGGTTTATTGTGCACTGATTGTTCTTGCATGTTTTGTATTAGTTTCCCTTCAGTTTGCCTATTTATACATTTGTGTGTCCCAGTTTCAGCGTGAGGTCTTGCAATTATTCCTAGTTTCCTTGATTAGTCTCCTAGTTAGACTTCCTAATTTTGACTCGCACTTGTTTTCCCAGTTCTTGATGATAAATTCTCCATGTTGTGCTGCCAACCGGCATTGTAACCCATGCTATAAACATTGACAACAATACTTTGGAATGCCCTATATAACATGAAAGCTTTTCTCACACAATTACATCCTCTCTCTTCACCAATGCACGTTACAATTATTGTATTTGCATAGATGTTATCAGCATTCATTTCGTTACTTGCAAAGCTGCTACTTTTCTGTATTCCTTTAAGACTATCCAGGGGAAAGTGTACATGTTTGGGAAGGAAGATAACATTTTCTCTCTGCTCTTGCTTGGATGAGGAGAAATATTCTTCTTCCAAATTTGTAAGATTTCACACAGAATAAAAGTCACAAATGATTTAAGGTTAGGCTGAGGGATAGATAGCTTTTGTAGATAGAGTTACATATATAGACCTAAATGACAAAAAATGATCAGGATCAAAGAACACATTAGTCCTGCTTCTTATGTGGAATGTGGAATATTTCCTCTTTAATTATACAGTGTTGGAAAGAGGACAAAACACACTGACTTCAAAAGCTACTGTAATAGTAATTCACTGGAGTAAAAGTGAAAGTTGTGATCAAAAGTATGAGTGAATAAATAATCTGAAGAATAATTACTTGAGTAATTGTTTTGTAAATTACTTTCTTATGTCTAAAATTGACTCAGCCACAGAAACGTAATTTTAGCTGGCTAGAAATCTTTGCCACATGCTCTTGGGGTTTCAGTAGCTTGCCCCTGATCCCATTCATTGAAAGCACTTGAAGTATGTTCACCTTCAAATTAACTGCTAATCTTAGAGATTCACATACTTTTGCCACTCACAGATATGAGATATTGGATCATTTTCCTCAATAAACAAATGACAAGTATAATATTTTTGTATCGTTCATTTAATTGGGTTCTCTTTGTCTACTTTTAGGATTTGTGTGAAAATCTGGTCAGTTAGGTCATATTTAGGCATATATACACAAATTTTCAAGCACCACTGTACACTGAAAAAAAAAAAACATTACAGTGAACTATGTTCTTAAGTACTGTAGCAAGAGTACAGATAGTTTGATATTTTCCCCTTTAAATATGGGACATCATGTAAACCTTATTATTAAACAAATGATGCACTACATTTCTTTCTGTCCACTGCCAAGTGCTTTTACTAGCTGAGATAATTGAGCTATCCAGGCCACTCCATTAGACCTGAGTGGCTCCAGTTATTCACAGATATCCACAGAACCAAAGTAGGACAAGCATAATGATACTTCATACATATTTATAGCAATTTAAGAATTCCCGCCGAACATAAACAGCGGGCTAATGAGAGCACTGGGTCGTTAAACAGGAATGTGACTTGCTCAGCCAGTCTTCCATGTAGCAAGGTTATAGTCGGCATATTTAGGCATAGGAAACTGGGTTTTCTATGCAAAAAGCTTTTTAATCTGTACAGTTTTCTGGAAGAAGGAGAGACAAAGGAGATTAGAAATGCAGTTGCAAGCATTTTCAAACAAGTACTGTATCTTGTTTTTAATCTTTTAGATTCGTTATATTGCTTCCTACCTGACAACCAAAACTAATCATATTCTGAATATAAATGATGCTATGAAAGCATGCTGGGATTGAAAGTATGACATGCAACAGGAAATTGTGATTTGAGTGTGAGATTCTGAGCTTTTAGCCTGACACCAGGGATGTGGCAACCATTTAAAAAGGGAGCAGAACAGAAAAAAAACCCACAATACCGCCCCAATGAATGCATGACAAACTCAAAACTCTGATTGTCTGGTTTGAACCTAATATACAATTTTAAATATAAAAAGCACCAATTACACATACCAGTTCCACTAGCTATATAAGTGACCAAACATGAGCAAAACTGTCACTGAGGTAGATCCTCAACTGCAATTATAGATACAGATCACTATAATTAAACCTCAAACTATTTATCTAATAACAAGGACTTAAATGCTAATGTAGTTCAATTCAATTAAATTAAGTTTTATTATATTAAGTTTTAATATATAAAGTCAGGATATAAATTTGTTATTATATGAATTAAATGTACATTGCTAGTTGCTAGCTATTTACAAAATGTTAACTAAGCAGCCACCTTATACGGTTGAAGAATACTTAACTTACTTACAACAAAAACTTGCTTGATTAATGTAAAAAAAAAAAAAAAAAAAAAGAGGAAAGAAAGCTCATTACCAAGCCATTAGATATCTTATTTGACATGGTTTCATATTATTATATATTGCTTATTATTGCATACGTCATGACTAAAGTTTGTGAGTAGTTTATGGGTTTGTTCATGATTGGCTGGGAGCATTACTGTCCCAATACACAGATAAAGAAATGTGATTATCTGAACTTCATTATGAAAAAGTCATAACAATACAATTTGTGTCACAATTACGACACAGTTGTGGTAGCCTTGACTCATGTGCAGAAACATATTAAAGTTTGATCAATGAAAAATGACCTTGCACACAATAGAGACAGTACAAAAAGGCTTGATTGTGGCTTAATTTTATTAAACATTTGTATTAAAACTTTTTATGTACAGTTTTTTTTTTATTTACAATATACGATATATTTTTTAAAATCAATCAGTAATAATAGTGCATATAGTTGTAAAGTCTTTAGGTTATTAATTTTCACAGAAACATTTTACATTTTGCCTATATATGGGGTCGTCAGCAAATCTAGTTTTGTGTTCAACTAATTAGAAGTGTCTGTGTGCTGAGCTGAATTTAATTTATTACTATATCAGAGCAGTAGATATGGGGTGGATTAGAGTTTTGAAGAATAAACATCCTTCTCTGGCTAATCATCCGTAAAGATTATTATTTATTGCATATTTTTTGTAACAAGCCGTGTTGTCACTTTGCTAATTAAACCAGAGAGGATAAATGAAACAAAAATACATGAAAGTTGGCAAAACCCCTTTTTTCTCTATTAACTGCCTTCAGTTAAATAATTCACATAAATGTATATGTATGGCCACAACAGAAGTTAAGCTACAGAAGCTGCAAAGTTTTATGTTTAGAAAATAAGCTGAGCTAGGACAAGCTGAAATCTGTATAAATTTGTAGTTTATCTAAACTAAGGTGCATTAGATTAAATTAGCAATCTACACTGGTTCCCTGTTCTCTATTACCAATGCACACATCACATTTTAAGTTATAGTAAACTGTCCTCAATTATATCATACAACTTTCCATATCTTAAGACATCTTGAAATTCTGTCACTAACTATTAAATAAGTATTGAACTCTAAAATAGCTATCTGTATTATGCTAAGCCTTAACCAGTCATTTCAATTCATTTTTAGAATTTTAATAACAGACAATGGAAGGTTGTGTGGAAGGTTGTGTGTAAGTGTTAGGACAAACCTATAAAATTCCGCCAGAGTTATGAATGTTTCGGTGACGTCGATGTATTTCATGCTCATGTGTGTATGTTGATGAACGCCATCCAGACAGAACAGTGCAAAGCATGTGCACTTCACAATTCGTTTACATTTATTGACGCCCACAAAACTTCATAAAAGGTAAAGCTCACAGAGATCTGAAAGCAGGAAATGAGGACAAAATGGCAAAAGAAAAGTAATTACTCAGAGGCAGAAGTGAAATTTATTTGACTGGCAAGAAATGGTAAATGGTCCACACTTATATAGTGCTTTTTTAACCTTAGCGCTTTACACTGGTTCTCATTCACCCATTCACACACACACTCACACACCTATGGTAGCAGAGCTGCCATGCAAGGCGCAAAGCTGGCAAGCTCCCATCGGGAGCAACCAGTGTCTTGCCCAAGGCATGTGGAGTCATGTGGGCCAGGAATCAAACCACCAACCCTACGATTCGTGGACAACACAGTCTACCACCTGAGCCACAGCCGCCCAATAAGAAATTAATACCTAAGATGACATGAGGTACTAGACTGAGCTTGTTAATTTCTGTGCAGAGTTTCATATTCTCTCCCCGTGTCTATGTGGGTTTCTATTCATTCTCTGGGTTTGATTCTAAAGGAAGGTGTACTAGCTAAATTAGCCCTAGGTGTGAGTGAGTGTATGCACCATGCCCTGAGTCCTATCCAGGGTATATTCTTGGCTCACACCCACTGCTTCCAGGATCCACAGTGGCGCTGAACACAATAAAGTTGTTAGAAATGATGAATGAATAAACTCTCCAATGAAAGAAAGGCAGGAAGAAGAAAAGCATTACACATCTACATAACATCTGAGAGTTACGCTTTGCTTTTAGTAACAAGGGCATCTGATATCAAGAAAATCAATATACCAACAACTCCCTGTCTTTTACACTGTTACACAAATTCAACAAATCAAAATTCAAGTGTCAAATGCAGCTACACCTCTCTAAACTACTTCAAATTCTATCCTCAAATGATGACACTACATCACTCCTAATAAAAATCTACGAGATCTAAACAATTAAGAATTGCTCAATCCACTCATTTAAATTCACTTTTACTTTTGACTGAATTCATTAACATAGAGCTTCTGTAGTACAAGGTTATTCATATTCATTACACAGCACATCATAGGGCTTACAGATTCAGATAAATGCACATGCTGAACGCTAAATTACATCCATGTATTTTGTTTATGAATGCCCTCTTGACATTTGTGCAAAGAAATCAACTAAGCGCTGTCACTCTGTGCTGTTTCTCAGCTGCAACATTTCATTATCTCACTCGGCATGTGTCCTGGGTTATTGGAATTTGAAATCTGAAAGACACTTTGAAAGTAATTCTTATTGCTCGAGATTTAAAAGAAAATTAATTTACGTCAGTGGAAATCCTCGGATGAACTTAACGCATCATAATGTTCTTACCACAAGAACCAGATATACATAGCCCACAGGCACATAAAGTGCCCATGGTGGCTTCTTTGAGCAGGATAATGCACCCTGTCACACGGCAAAAATAAGGACTTAAAAGATCTGCTGCTAACATCTTGGTGCCAGATTCCACAGCACACCTTCAGAGGTCTTATGGAGTCCATGCCTCTGTTTTGGCGGCAAAATTTGTTTGCGTTGTTTTATTTAAAATATTCCTTAGGGTGTAAGCAATTCTGGAACATATAGAAGTGAAGTCAAATGAAAACCTTCAAAGAGTGACATAAATTCGAACTAAATTGAGTTTTTTCCCCCAAAGAATAAAAAACACTCATTAAGTGCTGGAACACTAGCATTGAATGAAATGGAAATTATGTAGAAAAATAATGATACACTTTTATAACATTTATTTGCAATACACAATGCAGAATAAAAAATTAAGGGTTTAATTTGAGTCACTGTAATACTGCATTTCTCATAGTAAATATATATATTTTTTTAATTTCCACTTTAACATAAAAAAAACTTTTATTACCTGTGTACTTTTTATCTTATATGTAAAAACATATGCAACAAATAGGTAACATATCTACCAATGTGTTTTAAAAATGAACTATGTATGTTAAGAGTTCATTATGTTTATTATTAGTGCAATTGTGGGTGCACAGTGGCTAAGTGATTAGCATGTTTGCTTCACACCGCCAGGGTTGGGGTTTTGATTCCCACCACTGCCCTGTGTGTGAAGTTTGCATGTTCTCCCTGTGCTGTGAGGATTTCCTCCCCCAGTCCAAAGACATGCATGGTAGGCTGACTGGAATGTTGTCCGTACTGTGTCTATGTGTATGTATATGTGTGTGTGTATATATGATTGTGCCCTGCGATGGATTGGCACCCTGTACCCGCTTTGCGCCTGATGCTCCCTGGGATAGGCTGTATAGATAAGCTGTATAGAAGATGGATGGATGTATAGTGCAATCGTGTTATATTACCTTGGTCAACATGATTGATAATTCATAAGATTCATTATTTAAAAGGTACGAATTTTGTTCGTTGGAATTCCTAAAAACAAACAAAGATTGGTAGATGATTTATAGTTTTACTGACTGTCCAGGCTACAAAATTCCAAGACAGTATAATATGAACAATGATATAAATTCTGATAATTGGGAGTGTGTTCAGTAATTTTCCACATCTCTAGATTCTTACTGACATGATTTAATTTAGGTCAACTAGTTTTTGGAGTAGCTTCTTAGGATATGAGATGAAGATTTCTCTCACTGTTAATATCACACACACACACACATAAAAAAACTAATATCAAATAAGCATATAAATAACTTTCGACTCCATCACAGGCTTGGTAGGAGAATACAGTTAGTCACAAATCATTTAATTTAAAGTTTTGTGTCTCATTTGGGTGGAAACGGTTATTCGTTTGACCTGGCACCGGGAAAGATTTGAAGGTTGAAAAGTTTAGACAAGCTGCAAACGCATTTATTTAGAAGTGCTGATGCCTGCATTAATAATATACAGGCAATTTCGACTATGCAAAGCCCACCTGGTGCTTACACATACATCTCACAGATCCTCCTGCTGCATTCAAGTGGAATGTTCAGAAGTGATGATAATGTTCGGATAACACATTCTGTTTTCCCTGACAGGCACGGAGGAGGCGTACAAAATCTTAATGTCTAACTCCTTCATTTTCAGTGGTACCTTACTGGAGAGCTGCCTCATTTTCATGAAGATTTTCAATCACCCAGAGCAACTATGGTTAGGATTAATTATTAGTCATACACTCTAGTAAATAAATAAAAAATTAAAATGAATTTTTTTTTCTATGCTTGAATGAAACAAAAACTATAAGAAATTTATTAAAATACATGTAAGTTTACATGTTTACAAGTACGTGTGATCTGGACTTGCTGCTAAGCTGTTTATTCACCTTTCCATATGAGTCAATAGGAAGGTGTGGACATAAAGTGGCATGTGCTTAAGATTAAAATTTATTTTTGCTGGCCAGCACTACAGCTGGGAAAAGTCAGCGAACTGCATTAATATTGACTCTGTAGGATGTTTTGTGCTCTTGAAGCTGAGTATGTGCCCTGGTACACCTGCCCAAATGTACAGTATCTGCTCTTTGGTCGGTATTACCCAGGCTAACCCATTGGGTAAAGTAGGTGATTGCACAAGCATACTTTCTGATGTTTCTACCTCCTGGATTCCTCTAAGAAGAATCTCACTTGTGGACAATCGCCATATTTTACAGATTGAACTTTGATATTACACCATGTGGCCAAAAGTACTTTATGTAAACACGTGACCATCACATCCATGTGTGGGCCTTCCAAAATATAGCATAAAGCCTTCCCAGAAGAGTCAGTTATAGAGGCAGTTATATTAGCAAAGGAGGGACAAACTCTCACCAAGCGCATATGATTGTGATGGATAGGTGTCTATATACTTCTGGCCATGTAGTATATGTGGATTGTGGATTGCCTCCATTAGTTCTGAAGGAAACAGCCATGGTGTTCCAGAATGAAAAGAAAGTTGCGTATGTTATGTATGGACTGTTAGGCCACTGGGGTAATTTGGCTTGAAAAAGAAAGTAAGTCAAAAGATGACAACTTTGCTGTTGGTACTCAGCAAAGAAATAAACAAACAGAAAAGCTCCACTAATTGTGAAGGAAACCGTTCCTTCATTACCTCTGTAACCTTATAAGGTTAATTTAAGCATTTAGTTTGCTTTACGCATTGTCTATTTATACTACAAACAATTACACTGAAAAAAAAATACTGGAGTGAAATTTACTCAAGAAAAATGGGGTAACAATTTCCACACAAAAACATTTGTAGTTAATTTAACTAAGCATATTTTAAGTAAGGTTAAAATTGATTAAACCAAGGCTTATTCACATAAAAATGTAAGTAAATGTAACCAGCAGTTTTCTTATTTTTAATTAGTAAATTTTACTCAGAGTTGTTTTTCTGACTCATTTGAGCTACATACTGTAGTTAACACTGTAAAAAGTGCTCATCATAATCAACATCATCATTATTATTTAATGGTCACTAATACCTTTAGCAAGTAAATACACTTACTGTACATCACCCGTCATACAGACTAAACTCGCAGAACCCAACAGGACTATTTAATTAATTTCTGAATACACACATATACACACCATACACGTGACTGAGAAACACAAAGAAGGTGAACCAAGAAAACTTTACCGAAACACGTGATCTTTCAAAACATTGCATACCGCAATAGCCTTAGGCCTTAAAGGCACAAAACAGGAAGTACTGGAAACAACCCATTCGTAATGCTCAAAATGAAAGCAGTTTAACGTTCTGTGAACACAAATCGAGTTCAAAACAATGCCCCCATTTTAGTATGGTTTGGTTCAAGTAAGCATTACTTCTGTCTTTCTAGTTTTGAGCACTTGCAAAATAATAAATTTAACCCAGTAAAGTAAGTAAAATATACACTTTGGGAGTATTATTTAGCCACATATTTACATTAATTAATTTTAGTACAGAACTGAAAGCAAATAAGTCTTTTTTGCATAAAACAAATTTGTTATTGTCGTAGTTACTGAACCACTGAATCTTTATTTTCAGTGTATTTAAGAATTCAATAGCAAAATCCAACTACTTCAAACTTCATTCACATTTTAGGTCCCATAATGCTAATATGTCACAGCATTATAAAGATGATATAAAATCAGCTGTTATAGACACTATGGAAATAGGGCTGATGTTTCCAAATTCAGTCTGAGTCTTCACCTCCCAATATGTTCTTTATGACCATCTGCCAGACTGGATTAAAAAGGCAGATCTAATAATGTTCAATTATATTAAAACTAGGCAATTTAATAAATTTGTATATTTTCTTTTTTTGTTGTTTGTTTACATATCATGCATGAAATACGTGACAAAAAAATCATAATGTTTAATAAGCCATTTGCTTTTAATTGACCCTAATCACCAGAGAAAAGGCAATGTGCCAAATAGTTGCCTTATGAGCAGTATCCTGTTATAATCATTATAATGTGGTCTTCTAAGTTACTGAGTGCTATTAAATGAATGAGTGTAATATAATATACTGAAATAGAATATTGTAATGCGTAAGAACAAGATAATTGTCAAACTTTATTATTATTATTATTATTATTATTATTATTATTATTATTATTAAACTGTGTAATAAAAATATAGATGGCCTACTATGAAATTTCAAAATAATTTATTTTAGCATTAAGAAATGAAGTTTATATTAAAATTAAATGTAAATATTAATATGATGCTAAATGCATCATGTCTGTGGATTACTACAAGATTTTTGTAGTTAGGTGTGGAGACAGATGCTGTATTGTCTGCCTACAGTGCCAAGCATTAGTGTTGTCCTCAGGACATGCTGATGGGGTTACAGTGATGCATAGCCAGTAGATCAAAATGACATGAAGAGCATATTCTGATGATAATACTAACACTAATGCCAAGCAGTAACATTATCATCAGAATATGCTGCTAGGGTTACAATGACGAATAGCTAACATTGTACATCAAAATGACATGCAGCTTCACAATATATTGTAGGCCAGTGAAGTCTAATGCTTAGTCTAATGTTGCATTCGAGGTGAAGTTGCAACTTGTAATTCCCCGCCTTCAACCGGGAAATAATAAGTTATTTCCCTGTTTACAGAGTGATGTCAAATCAACTTGGCCACTCACACTGTGAACAGTGTAAATAAACGTCTCTACTTTTAAATGGAAGAAATAGGAAGAAATATTTGCATATAAGTTCATGACCCTAAATGAGGAAAGTTAAAAAATTTCAAAGAAAAAAGAGAGATTAACCAGTATTTCAGACATCTCAAATGTGGAAATGGGTCAGATTGACCCATAACATAATAAGAGAGTTAAATCTATAAGACTGACCATATTAATCACTGTTTTGAGAAGGTAATCATCAACATTAGAGTTATTACAGCTTGCTATGGTCCACTTGTTAGCTTGTTGTACTGCATTTTCAGTCCAAAATGAATGTCAAAATGAACATGAATGTCAGAAGCTCACTATAATAGAACATCCCCAATTGCCACTTGGGCCTATAACTGTAAAAGTAAGGTAAAAATAGCATTTAAAAAAAAAAAGTTTTTCTCACAGAGCAAAACAAAATGGTTTCGTAATTGTCTATGTTCTTTTTTCCACTTCGTACATTGAACATCCTGAGATAGGAAATTACGTCAGTACAACTTGCAAATTACCACTTGCAGGGCATCACAAATGCAGCATTATAGGTGGTGGTGTACAGAAGCAAAATAACGAAAATTGTGACACTGTCCAAATACTTTTGGACCTGTGAACATTTTCCTTTCGTAATTCTTAAAAATGCTACTGACTGGTACTGATTGTATTTTCAGAAACCTTTGAAAGAATTTTCTTTCCACTCAATTCATTTTTCATCTTGGATAACTGTAGCTTGCATTGAGCCTCTCACTATTGCCATACCTGTATAAATTTGGGTGTGTTTCATGTCAGATGTATATGAGAGTAGATTGAGACATGTTATATGCACATTTTATGTAAAAAAAACAAAACAAAACAAACAAAAAAAACAGAGGACTCGTGTGCAAGAGGTTCACTGCTCGTTTAATGCCGTATTGCAATTTATTGAGAACTAAAGTTTGGTACTTCACACATCCAGTAAATCTAGCACACATAAATGCTTATTCAAAAGCTTTTCTTTTTTCTTTTTATGAGTGCTCTAAATGTTCTGCTTCAATAAAATCCTGCTCTAGGAATCTATTCCTTTCACCACATTATACAAGAATGTGGACTTTATTTGGCACCAGCCATCTCTGTGACGGGTTCATCCAGGATCACAATATGCTATGAAATAAATCTCTTTCTATGCTGAACTTCAAAACATCTTTCAAAGCTCAAACGACTTTATTTACCCAGTTACTGACTGGACAATAGAGTCTGGCAAAGAAAGTTTTGGACTTCTGAGATAGCTAAATTTACTTTAAGGAATAAATACAGTGTGCATCAGCACAATGCAGTCTCCAAGGTGTTTCAAAGAGATATTACACTTACAGGAGGAGTGGCTGCTGGGAAAACTCTTTCGGCCTTCAGACACCAGGCTTGGTTCTCCTGTGCACAGCATTTTCGCGTTCACCTGGCCATCTGGGAAGCAGCGGTGAAAGTAATCAGGTCTTGGCCTGAAACATAAAATAAGCTTGAAGTCCTCGAGTTTATACAAGTGCACACATTACAGTGCAAGCAGTTTGTAGTCACAGACATCCAAATATATGTAATGTAATCTATTTCTTAGCAATTAATTAGTTGACATTAGTTAGTTGACAGCAATTAATTAGATGATATTGCTGATTTCCAAACAAGTCATACCTAACTGGGTATGTCAGTAGGTTATAGTTAAAAGGTTTTTTGATTTTTTTTAAATATTGGCACTTGCCTTGGTTTTTGAGCATATGCTTTGTGGTTACAGTTTAAAGCTTCACTTCTATAAACTCACCTGAAAATACTATGTACATCTATGAACAGGCGATAAAAATTTAATTATTATTTGGGCAGTAAGGTCAAAAATGGTAATACAATGAAACATGTTAAGCTTGGGCTTCATTAAAGGAAGGATAAATATTAAATGTAATTAAAATGATCACCAGATTTACAGAGTTTGCCATACATATCATTAAAGCATTAAACAGTAATTGAGAATAAGAATATTAATCTTATTAGTGGACACAGAATAATATTTTCATTAGATTATTATAAATTTTATAAGCATTAAAACGTTCTTCGTCATTTCCTCATAGTTTGGTTAAAATGCATACTGGCAAGTCCTACATAACATCAGTGAGAAGATGTCATTAAAACAATGTGAAATTCATAAGTGCTGATGCAAACAGAAATATAAACTGAATCATGGATTACCTGCCGACTATCAACTTAATGGTGTTTGTGAAGACGCCATTCAGTGCTAGTGCGAGAGACACAGCTGTAGAATAGAAGACAGATTTGATTTTAGACATAAAAAAGAAGACATTAAGACTAATGACAAATGCCCATGTGAAATTTAGACAGCATAAACTACTGCCACTTACAGATGAGTTATTTTGTTTACATGAAAAACGCAATGCTCTGTAGAGTAATTTACTTTGTTAGTAAATCATTTAAAGTTTGCACCTTATTTTCACCCAGAAGAGGATGTGTTCCTCTCACGGATTCTTCCTCATGATGTCTCAGGGAGTTTTTCCATACCACTTTTAATTGTGGTTGCTCATTAGGGCTCTAAATCTGCATCACTGCTTCTGACAATGTCTATTGTTAAATGGTCTATACAAATATTTAACTGAAGCTTTAATTGAAATAATGTATGAAATTAATACTGATTTAAATCTCCCTTTCTCAATGTGATAATAATATTCTCTAGTATGAGCATGCCAAGGAATTTGTAACTGCCGCCAAGCTCTCTGGCATATCGTCTTGCAGCTTTGTGTTTCTGTCAGCTGTTATATTACTTATTCTCAATGACATCTCTGTTCAAATTCTGCCAAATTCTGTGTATTTCTAAGCATTGTTTTCCCTGCTTATTATCTCTGTTTTTTTATTTACGGTTTCACCATCCACTTTAATATTTATTGCTTTGTTTTGCCTGATGATCGACCTCTGCCTGTTTGACCATGATTCACGTTATGATTTGGTATGGTAATAAATGGTTTACATTTAAACCATTTTAAATGTGGGGCAGTGGTGGCTTGGCAGTTAAGACTCTGGGTTACTGATCTGAAGGTTGGGGGTTCAAGCCCCAGCACTGCCAAGCTGCCACTGTTGGGCCCTTGAGCAAGGCCCTTAACCCTCTCTGCACCAGGGGCACTGTAACATGGCTGACCCTGTGCTCTGACCTCAACTTCCTAACATGCTGGGGTATGCAAAGAAAAGAATTTCACTGTGCATATGAATATGTGATCAATAAAGACTCATTATTTAATTCATCTCAAGGCAGACATACTGCTTGTCTAATCTTTACTCACTCTGCTGTATTTATTCTTCTTGACATATCTGTTATAACAGGTTTAGCATTGCAAAACCACCATCTTTGTGTCATGGTACATAACAAATTTTGGTTATACAGCCGTTTACGGAAACCTCAGTATCTTGGCTCAGAATGGCTCTAGCTACTTGGAACAAAAGCTGATCTCTAGAGCATATTAGAAGGTATGTGGACATATATAACATTTTGGACATTCGTCTTTCTTAGACTTAGAACTTAAGTCCAAATATAATGCTCAAGATTGCTCACAGTTCCACTTTTAGTGTCAGTTTATATTGGGAAGGGTTTGAGTTTCAGTTTCAGGTTGAATATCTCTGGTGGAGGACTAGATACAAACCTGAAATTTTGAAAGAAATAAGTCCTCTATTGTAGCATTCTGCTGCAAAAATTGTGTTTAAGGTTGGAGGTAAACTCTGCAGGACAGTGAACCTTGAGAACAAGATTTGAAGAACCAGCCTGATCAATCATGTTGTTACAGGTGTACAGAAGGTATGCATGAATAGATTTTACATGTACATTGCAATGTACTCTAGTGATCAGTTTTTGTCCCAAGAAGTTAGGCCAATCCTGAGCTGAGATAGTGAGGTTTCCATAAACAGCTGTATAAGCAAAAATTTGTTGTGTGCCATGACAAAAAGATGGCCATTATAGTTAAACCAAGTAAAATAAAAATAATTTTTTTATGGTTTTGCAATGCCAATACATAGAGGTAATCACTCAAAAAAATTTGGAAAATTAAAGACAGTAGTGTAACCTGCATTGGACCACTTGAGATGGAATGACCCACATTGCGTACACACAGCTGTACACAATAACTATTGATAAATCCCATACATTCTAAATTGATGTGCTTGTTTTGATATGCTCCAGCACGACCATGCTCATTTGCATAAAGAAACACCCTTAAATCGGCATATATGGTAAACAACTTCCATGTAAAATGTACAGTAGCCTGCTCGCAATGCTGCTTGTTTCAGGTGACACAGAATATACCAAAAGGTCTACATATATATAGATATAGATGTAGATATATAGGTCTATATATATATATATATATATATATATATATATATATATATATATATATATATATATATATATAGGTCTATATATGTGTATATATATATATATATATATATATATATATATATATATATATATATATAGACCTATATACATATATATAGGTCTATATATATATATATATATATATATATATTTCTTTTTTCATTTTTTTATTTTATGAGTATGTGTCTGCATTCTATAGTTCACCAATTACATTCTGCCATTCTGCGATTTTTCCTGTTTATTCTGCTGCTTTTTGTTGCTTTTTCTCATTAGATTTTGGAAATGTAATTGTATTGCAGTGTGAGAGATATGAATGAAGGCAAGACGTGTCATTATTCAACTCGCAGTTGGTTAGGAAATGCCAGAACCATCTAAAATTTCTCTTTGAAACGTAGTGTCATAAGTGAAAACCCTAGAATAGAGATCAACTAAAACTTTACTGGGCAAACGAAATCGACTGATGATCCACACCCCAGTCTCAGCACAAAGTGCTAAAAAACACATTCCCTCCGCAAAGCAGCTTGAGCCAAATCTTCAAACAAGGCATAATCTATCTGCATCTTATGAGCACTGAAATCAATAATTACTCTCTCTTTTTAGCTGATATGATAGACAGTACGTGACGCAGAAGCTCTGCATAGTCAGTTTACCTGCTATTACACTTTTCTATGACTTGCATACGCGTGGTGAGGAGTGTGCAGAAATATACGCACATCCTCACACATAAGCAAAACTTGATAAATCACATTCGATGCATAGAAACATGTGCATGCATAGTTTACACAAAAAACTATCATACAGAAGTCAGAAGTGAAGTTTAATGTGGATGCTGTTGAGATAAAGGTGATGCGAGATATAGATGAAATGAGTTAATCATATAAGCTGTATTAACAGCCAAACCATGGCCTTATGCTATATTGCACTAGTAATTTATTCTGTAAATTAGGCATTAAACAAAAAACAGGCATTCCATTTTTGTCACAAGCAAGCTTATGCACAATTATGTTAACTGACACACTCTCTCTTAAGACTCATTATTTTCAGTGTATCTTCTGTTGTGCAAGGCTACATCAACATACACTTAATACAATGCCATCACCTGAACCCACTTTAGCCCTTAGTAGCAGATTGTTACAAAGAGGTCTAGAACTTGCGTCTCAGACAGAACAAATTCACCCCTTTTATCATGCTGCCACTATACCATCCTAACGTTATGACAAAAAAAATTACAGCTCTTGTTTGCTGTAATAGAATATGTTTTTATTCTTTCCGGACTCTATAATTGTCATATTTAACACTGTGAAAGATTATAATCTCTGAAGTGCTGTACTGGGCAATAGTTTTCTCTCTCTGGCTTGGTTTAATTGGATTTGTGTTCAGCTTTCCAGCCTAATGGCTTCTGTTGTGCTTCAGGCTTCTATGAGCCTTGGTACAAACAAAGCAAATCATAACGCATATGGTTTTGAGCCACAAATAAAAAAGCATTAAAAATTCAAACGCCATTTAAATAGAAGCCTCGAGGCCACTCTGCCTCTTAACAAAATCTGTGTTGAGCATGAAGAGGACAGCTTGATCAAACTCTTTGAGAAACACCAATCTGAGGAGCTGTATTAATTAATTAATTAATTAATTAACTGATTAATTAATACATTTTGTTTAGAGTTTTTTTGGCAACTGCTGTTGAGAATCAGCAGTGTCTGTTGGATTGTTTGAAACTGCTTAAAAGTAATTTGAACAATGTCACGATTTCCCCTCCCGCTAAGCACTAGAGCATGCAGTGCGCTCCGAAGAGCAAGCACGCGCTTACGGATTTTCAGTGACATTGACTTTGTTTACTTTTTACACGTGCATCTGGTTTATGTCCTGTCTCAGCCCCTGTATTGTCATTGGTTGTTTCCCGTATGTGTCATCATTAGTCTCAGCTGTTTTGTGTTCACCATTGATTACGTTTGTCATTTACACCCCTCGTGTCTCTTTGTACGTCGCAAAGTATTGCGTGAGATTTCCGCGTACCAAGCCTCTGTGCCTTGTTCCTTGTTTTTCATTTCTTGTTACATGTTTTTGCCTTGTCTGTTTAATGCCCATTTGCAGATCACCTGACCCATTGCCTGCTTCTGACCATGCTTTCATGTTTCATGATTTGGATTTGTCTGCCTGCCACTCTTTTTTTGCATTTACATCCATCCTAGCCTCCATTTCGTGAGTAATGTGACAAACTTCAATGAACACGAACTTAATCAAGCAACAAATGAAACTGTGAGTCCATTGTTCATTAGCTTGGCCTCTGTCACTTTTACTAAATAGGAAATCATGAAACTTTATTATTTTAGACTAACTGCTGTACAAATCCTAGAATAGATAAAACAGAAGGCTACATGTGTAACCGTTGTTCTATGAGGAACACCAGTGGAGTTGTTTGTGTGCCAACAGTAAAGTCGTTACCCTGCTTATGTAGCCTATAAAAGGTGTCCGCTATGTCACACTCATCCTCTTGCCATCAAGCTGAGTGACTAGATGAGATGGAGGCTAGGTGGCCTCCATTCTTAGAACCAGAGTGACATACATAACTTACTCCTTTCATTCCAGACTGTTGGTTTCTTTAGGAACTAGTCATAACAAGTACTGATGATGTACCTCGCCAGACAATAACAGACAGTACTCATAAATAGTGCCAATATGGCTTCCTATCTTATCATTTTATGTGACATCACACTGTATAATTGCTTTTTGATGACCAACCATTTTGAGAACCAAATAGGAACGCGCAAACTGTAATGCTTCTCCAGTTCCAAAGAAAACCATAATTGATAGAGAAGGTAGAACTTTATTCCTCCTGGACTTACCCAAACATGCCTCTTTGATTTCGGTCTTATCTGTTCGTCGTATGATCTTCACCACAAAGATCACAGCCAGAGGGGTCAGGAATGATATAGCCTGCATGAGTAAACAAAAAAAGTAATCATGCCACAAGAATCTATTTCTGTCCATGTTGTAAGTGTATATAATATTTATAATAAGCATATTTAAATTGTATCTCCTGGGATTTTCACGTACAACAATCTCTAGAGTTTATACAGAATGGCACGAAAAACAAAAAACATTGAGTGAGCATCAGTTCTGTGGGTGGAAACGCCTTGTTGATAAGAGAGTTCAGAGGAAAATGGTAAGATTGGGTTGAGCTGCCAGGTAGGTCTGTAGTAACCAATCATTATGAAATTAATCCAGTTCGGCCTACACAACACAATTTCCCCACTGACACTCTAAAACTCATTTCAACAGGATTCAATCGGATTCTGGAAGCCCATCAAAAACTACACCAGGTCTAAGCAGTATTATTATCTATGCATAATATTATATGTCTCAGAGACATCTTTCAGCAATGCATCACTCTAAAATGAAAGCATATTTACAAAGAACAACAACAAAAAAAAATCTCAATATGAAATGAAATGTATAGAATGAGAAAATGTTTATTTGGGGCTCCTTTGGTCTGTGGTTTAGTACTACCATCTATCCTCCTACACAACAGTGAAAGACTCCCGGTTCACATCCACTTACACTTAACACAAGACCGAGGTTTGTTTTTTTTTCTATGCCTGAGTAATTACTACCAACCTGCAAATGTGTTCATTTACTCAGCACCAGCATGACCTTTACCTGCCGTAATTAATGGGTAGTGGGCTGGAGGCTTCGGAAAGAAGAGACTCATTGTATGCTGGAGCTTTTTAAATTTAAAAAAATCATCATAATTGACATGACTAATCCTAGTTTAATATCACAGATTGCTTGGAGGTGTCACATTAATGTCCATTCCTACTCTTGGCTAACAGGATTGGTTTATTATTTCTTCCAAATCTTGCCAGTGTTGTTTTTGTACATTACCAGTCTTTTTCCTTTGTGTCTATAGTTTATATAATGTGGCTGAGCTTTTGTCTTCGCCTCTCTATGGTATCCAGCAGTGTAGTATTGTTCAATTATCTAGTTTCTTGAATTTCTGCTTGTTTATTTGACATCAACTATGGATTGTGGATTTGTCTCAGTAACTGCTTTGCACCTATATCCAAGTCTTTGTTCATGTGACAGGAGGGAAAATAAAAAGTGTTTCTTTTGCTCTCATGAGTCATTGGCCTTGGAAAAATAATAAAGTACCATGAGGCTAAAGGCAAAATGTGTGACTGAAGTTGCCAAAGGCCAATAAAATTGTGTAAGGCACAATGTAACACAATCTCAGTACAATGAGCCAAGATCTATTTGTGGGGATACAGTGAATAAGTCAGATATTTAATTTCAAACCAGCAAGACAATTTAGTGTGGTTGGTATGGTAGTATTATAATGAGTTATAAGACATAGCAAAAGGAATCATGATATCAGTTCAAAAGTGTGTATTTCCTGAATGTACTCTGAAGCAGGTGGTGGCATTAGGCATTTCTGACTCTGTGTAAAGAGGGAGATATCAGGGGATGAGCTAGAGAGTTAATGACTAATGTAAGCTCTGTTGTCCCACGTATTTATGTGAGCCCCCTCTATTTCTCTCTCTCCCTGAGCAGTGAGCTCAGCATGTGTATGAGAGATGTGCAGAGAGAGCAGCAAGCAAGCTAGAAAGTTGTTTGTTTTAAAAAGGTTTTCAGTTCTTGAATGACTACCATGCTAAAGGCATAAGCCCAAATATAAAGTTCACGTGCATTTTTACACTTTTGTGTTCTTTGAGTGGTCTCTAAGGGCCATATTCAGATTTGAGTTACACACATAATTAGGATTTATCACTAGAATTGGGCATATCGCTATTCCGACCTCAGATGTAACTACATACACACTAATAACAGTTGTACAGGAGATGTACGGTACACTATAGGGCCAAATTTTTTTGACACCTGGCCATTTGTTGCCACAAAGGTTGAAGCACACAACTGTATAGGATGTCATGATATGCTGTAGTATTGGGGGCCCAAACCTGTTCCAACGTGACAATGCCCCTGTGCAGAACACGAGCTCCATGGTTTGCCAAAATTTAGTGGAAGAACTCGAGTGTTCTGCACAGAGACCTGACCTCACCCCCACTTAACATCTTTAGGATGAACTGAAACACCGACTGCACACCAGGCCTCATTATCCAACATCAGTGCTTGACTTCTTATGGCCAAATGGGCAAATCCCCACAGCCACGCTCCAAAAACTAGTGGAAAGCCTTCCCTGAAGAGTGGAGGTTATTATAACAGCAAAGCAAGGAATAAATCTGGAATGGGATATTCAACAAGCACATATAGGTGTGATGGTCATTCATCCTTAGTCACAAATTGTGGCCTTATAGTGTATGTACAGTGAGGGAAAAAAGTATTTGATCCCCTGCTGATTTTGTACGTTTGCCCACTGACAAAGAAATGATCAGTCTATAACTTTAATGGTAGATTTATTTGAACAGTGAGAGACAGAATAACAACAAAAAAATCCAGAAAAACGCACGTCAAAAATTTTATAAATTGATTTGCATTTTAATTAGGGAAATAAGTATTTGACCCCTCTGCAAAACATGACTTAGTACTTGGTTTAAAAACCCTTGTTGGCACTCACAGAGGTCAGACGTTTCTTGTAGTTGGCCACCAGGTTTGCACACATCTCAGGAGGGATTTTGTCCCACTCCTCTTTGCAGATCTTCTCCAAATCATTAAGGTTTCGAGGCTGACGTTTGGCAACTCGAACCTTCAGCTCCCTCCACAGATTTTCTATGGGATTAAGGTCTGGAGACTGGCTAGGCCACTCCAGGACCTTAATGTGCTTCTTCTTGAGCCACTCCTTTGTTGCCTTGGCCGTGTGTTTTGGGTCATTGTCATGCTGGAATATCCATCCACGACCCATTTTCAATGCCCTGTCTGAGGGAAGGAGGTTTTCACCCAAGATTTGACGGTACATGGCCCCGTCCATCGTCCCTTTGATGCGGTGAAGTTGTCCTGTCCCCTTAGCAGAAAAACACCCCCAATGCATAATGTTTCCACCTCCATGTTTGACGGTGGGGATGGTGTTCCAGGGGTCATAGGCAGCATTCCTCCTCCTCCAAACACGGCGAGTTGAGTTGATGCCAAAGAGCTCCATTTTGGTCTCATCTGACCTCAACACTTTCACCTAGTTGTCCTCTGAATCATTCAGACGTTCATTGGCAACTTCAGACGGGCATGTATATGTGCTTTCTTGAGCAGCGGACCTTGCGCGCGCTGCAGGATTTCAGTCCTTCATGGCGTAGTGTGTTACCAATTGTTTTCTTGGTGACTATGGTCCCAGCTGCCTTGAGATCATTGACAAGATCCTCCCGTGTAGTTCTGGGCTGATTCCTCACTGTTCTCATGATCAATGCAACTCCACGAGGTGAGCTCTTGCATGGAGCCCCAGGCCGAGGGAGATTGACAGTTCTTTTGTGCTTCTTCCATTTGCGAATAATCGCACCAACTGTTGTCCCCTTCTCACCAAGCTGCTTGGCAATGGTCTTGTAGCCCATTCCAGACTTGTGTAGGTCTACAATCTTGTCCCTGACATCCTTGGAGAGCTCTTTGGTCTTGGCCATGGTGGAGAGTTTGGAATCTGATTGATTGATTGCTTCTGTGGACAGGTGTCTTTTATACAGGTAACAAACTGATATTAGGAGCACTCCCTTTAACAGTGTGCTCCTAATCTCAGCTCGTTACCTGTATAAAAGATACCTGGGAGCCAGAAATCTTTCTGATTGAGAGGGGGTCAAATACTTGTTTCCCTCATTAAAATGCAAATTAATTTATAAAATTTTTGACATGCGTTTTTCTGGATTTTTTTGTTGTTATTCTGTCTCTCACTGTTCAAATACAACTACCATTAAAATTATAGACTGATCATTTCTTTGTCAGTGGGCACACGTACAAAATCAGCAGGGGATCAAATACTTTTTTCCCTCACTGTATGTATGGGGAATACATCAAGTGTGTCTCAGTTCTGTACGAATTATATACTGTAGCATGTAGACTACTACAATAAAATTGCACAGAGCTGTAACCATAGCAGATGACTTCTTGGGTAGTTTGTCCTTTAAACTGTAAGTACCAATACATAGACACAATAAATTCATTCTAAAACAAGATAATGAAAGCAGGAAAAACATACATGTCACATGCACACATTACAATTTCATGACATATTTTTTTTTTTTCATTGTCACATTAAGTTACTGTGTTGGCACACAAAATAAAAAGTAATTGGAAAAAGTCATTTCTGTTTTTACCTCTAGTTTAACATGAAAAAATAGGATGTGCTAGATCAAGTGCTACTTTATACACTGACAGCTGATAAACGAGTACAGAACCGATATTGTTAAACTTAGAAAATTGCAGTAATCATGAGATTCACACGATTATCACTACTAGGATCCTTTCCACTTCCTGTCCGTGACAAACAGCCTACATAATTCCCCAATATATTAGAACACTAGTTGAAACATTGTTTATTTGAAACATTGCCTGCCTTTCATACATATATTATCACATTACTTTCAACTGTATTGCTTTTGTGCTACATTGGATTTAAGGAAGATCTTAAAGGAAAGTGCTTGCTAAGCCCTAATAGCACAAACCTTTTGCTTTTATAACTCTCTCCCTCTACTTTCAAACTACCTTCTGAATCCTGTCAGTTGGGTTCCCTAATATTCTGTCCCTCTATAGCCCTCCCTAACATACTTACTGAGACTTCTGCTGTAAATCTGTCTGATGTCATGTAGATCAGGTCTGGAAACCAAGATGGCCATTGCAAATCCTGCTTTTGAGCATTTTCTAATGATTGTCATGATTTCCCATGCATATTACATTTTTAGCTTGTACCCCTCCCCCCTAATTTTTCTAATCATCAATTTGCTGGTCTCAAGAAAGGATAACAGTGACAGCAAATCAATATGTTCTTTTATAAGTATAAGTACATTATTAATACACAAATGTCAAATAAAATAGAAGTAAATACAGAGCGATGAGAAATTAGCCATAAATGGTCTAGGTTTTGCTGGACTTGAAGCCACACGCACACACACACGCGCACGCGCGCGCGCGCACGCGCGCACGCGCACACGCGCACGCACACGCACATAATATAAGTTATGCATCGCTTGCTCCTACAGTTAGGGTGCACAGCAACAGCTCATGAGACTGTAAGGTATTCTCAAAAATGCTGCTTCAGCCAAGATAATGTCAAAGGCATTTTTGTTATTCTCATCCTTGCAGGTCTTTGATCACTGTGATAGTTGCAGAAAATAATAGCAAACAATGGAAGTCTAAACATGCAATAATTACAAAATTACATTTTGTAATTATTTTAAAAGCTTAGTTAGTTACACATGCTCTTCTATGACATCCTCTTTCAGTAAACAACTAGAAGTGATCCAAGTTCTTGACCTCATGTCAAAAATAAAAATAAAACCCATAGTAATTAATGCTAGTGGACAATCTCTCAGTTTGTTGGATGTAAGCCCAGGATGGGGCCATAAAGAGCATGAAAGTGGAATCACTGGTCTCTATAAAGTCAATCTTCACAAAATGCAGCCTCTTCTTTTAGAAAGGGGCACATTTTTACTGTACCTACCTATATATGAGATATATAACCGAATACAAATATTTTATTCAGAATGAAAAGATAGTGTATTCTAAACAGATAGAAATACAGGTACAAACAGGAGCCACACTATGCAAGTCACGCAAGCAGGAGGTTTTTACTGCCAGTGGATATGAAGCTTGTGGGACAGAGGAAGACCAAATTCTTTAATGTGAATGTGAACAATGCATTTACAGTGATGCATTTACAAGATTAATTCATTCATTCATCCTTAGTAACTGCCTGGTCATGGTGGCTGTGGTTAAAATTATGCAACTAGTTTGTTAAGACCTATACTGTGAGCCATAGGAGCAACTAAATTCATTAGAAAATGTCTTGGGCAGATACAAACAAAAATAATAACTGAGTAAGCTGAGGGATTTAACAACAGTTTTGGACACATCTCTATCAGATTTTTTTTTTTAATTGATCTAAATATTTGGAGCACTAAACAGATTGAAATGCAGATACAAACAGTGGCATTGACTTACACCCTTACTGTAAATTGTACATTATTTTGAGAAATGATCTAAAATTAATCACAGCCCCCAATATCACCCCAATTACCCAGTGGAGATGACATCCAAATAGTATAACAAATGAATTAACTTGAGGCAAAATAATAATTAAAGGACATTTTATTATGTAGTGTGGACCTGTGACAGCTGTAATTGTTATATTTAATAAGTGGGTTATGTTTAAACATTTGTCGAATGACGTGACCTTTTGCTGTGTACATCAGTCTTTTGTGGGCACCTCAAGGAAATTCCCCTGGCACGGTGCTATCACAGCCTTCTTGTTTTTCTAAAAAGTTGGAACAACAAAATACATAACTCAAAATGGTAGTACACGATGCCACTGGATATTATAAATCAGTTTCAGAAGATGCAAATGTTTATGGTGAATCAGCAACTCTGCATCCTCGTACATGTAGAGCATGTAGATAAACTAAAATGCTTAGGGGGCATACAAACCAGTGCATCATGACAAAATGTCTGAGAACAGAGCTGACCTTTATCATAGAGGAGACTCGCTATATAATTAGTCAGTCTCATGCTTGTGAAATGTGATGGTGTTGTTCCTAGAAACATTTTTTTTTACAGGTGTGCATTGTTTAATTCAGGCATTATATTTCACATAGTGTGTGCAGCACTCAGTTTTGAGGACATAACCAAATATGAATATATTTGTCAGATAATTGCCACTTAGCGCACGCAGAGCAAATTCCAGCACGAACACACTTCCTTGTCATTTGTTTTGATTTTTTTTGTTTTTCGTTTTGATTCTTGTCATTGGTTTATTGCTCTAGTGTGTCATTATTGTGTTCACCTATTTTCAGTTAGCTTCTGATTAGTTTATCTTTTTAAACCCACCTATTTATTTGTCTTATTGTGACATCTTATAGTGCATTTTCATGTCGTTAAGTCCCTGTCTGCCTGTGTATTGACTCATGTCTGGAACTGACTATGATTTTTGGATGTGCCCTAATAAAAAAATGTCTCACACGATAGCATCCTGTATCTCTTGACCTCCACACTGAACGTTACAACATTATTATATCACATGTCATTTGGTTGAGACTAGAAGTGTGCCTTGGGACATGGCAAGGTCCCTTGTTTATCTAACGCAGTTAACTCTTGCATGTGTTAACTGCATTTTTAAGCTGATTCACCTACCTCACTTGCTTCTAAGCCTTTTTGTCCATGTTTCCTCCTGTTTCCTAGTTGCTATTTATAGTTATTTTCTGGTTTGAACCTTACCAAAGATCAGAATCAGACTCAAAGCTGCACTTGGAATTCACAAACCAGGAAGATTGGTGAATTCCAAGTGCCATTTTGCCTCTGATCTTTGTGCCTTCCTGCATATTGACACTCAATAGATCCGGGCCAATAAAACACTCTCCAAGCACATCAAACCAAAAACGTGACTTACAAACATGACTCTTTTGGGGATGAGATCTGATTCCACCAGAGGGTTCTTGTAAAGCCACAGCTCTTCAGGCTGAATAACTCTTTCAAATGGCTCCAGGAACTCAGTGAACCTGAGAGAGGCAGAGAGAGGGAGAGGGAGAGGGAGGGAAAGGGGGAGAGAGAGAGAGAGAGAGAGAGAGAGAGAGAGAGAGAGAGAGAGAGAGAGAGAGACAGAGAGAGAGAGAGAGAAAGAGAGTTACTCATTCATCTCCATTAACACAACTGAGACTGTGTCTGGTCAGCCATTATGAGGAGATCTTCTATTTCCTGTGATGATGCACAGTAATTCAGTGCACAACATGCAAGTCTCATGCAATACTTTAGTGGCTTGCAAAAGTATTCAACCCCCCCAACCCCCCCCCCCCCCCCCCCCCCCCCCCAAAAAAAAAAAAAAAAACAAACCTTATGTTCAGTGAATTTTCAAAGTCAAAATTACTGCTTTGCAAGTATTAACTTCACCCAGGTTCTGGAAGCTCCAGATGCAAGCAGTGAGCACTACACTTTGCTCATGAGTCAAGATGTATTTTTTTTAATGGCCACGCTTGTTGTTACCGCTCAGTGCACTCAGTTCAGCCATCCTCATGCTTTCTATTAATAATACCATCTAAACACCTTGAGACTTTAAACAAAACAACAAAAAAAAACTCAGAACAAGATGATTGTTGCTAGCATCTCATGGCAACAACCAGCATAAACAACTAAATAAAATGTTCCACAGATTACTCATTCTGGTAACAGTATACAGTACACACTGAAACAACAAATAAAAACTGCCAGGACACGCATAACCTCTCTTTCATCAGTCTAAACATAATTTACATTTGTGTCCCAAACAGAAACAGCACACACACTACCGGTGAACTGTTAACAGGGTCATGGGCACCCAAGGCTCACTAATGTGCGTGGGGAGTGAAGGCTAGCCCGTCTGGTCTGATCCCACCGAAGAGCTACTGTAGCACAAACTGCTGAAAAAGTTAATACTGGTTATGATAGAAGGAGTCAGAAAATACAGTAATGCAGAGCAGCTTGCTGTGTATGGGGCTGCGGAGCCGCAGACCAGTCAGAGTGCCAATGCTGACCCCTGTCCACTGCCAAAAGAACCAACAATGTGCATATGAGCATCAGAACTTTATCATGGAGTAGTGGAAGATGGTGACCTGGTCTGATGAATCATGTTTTCTTTTACATCATGTGCATGGCCAGGTGCGTTGCATCGCTTATTTGGGGAAGAAATGGCACCAGGTAGCACTATGGGAAGCCAGTGGAGGTAGTGTGATGCACTGGGCAATGTGCTGCTGGGAAACTTTGGGTTCTGGCATTCATGTGGATGTTACTTTGACACATACTACCTACCTAAACATTGTTGCAGACCAAATACACCCCTTCATGGCAATGGTATTCCATAATGTCAGTGGCCTCTTTCAGCAGGATAATGGGCCATGACACACTGCAAAAAATTTTCAGGAATGGTTTGAGGAACATGACAAAGAGTTCAAGGTGTTGACTTGGCCTCCAAATTCCCCAGATCCCAATATGATCGAGCATTTGTGGGATGTGCTGAACAAACAAGTCCGATCCATGGAGGCCCCACCTAGCAACTTACAGGGCTTAAAGGATCTGCTGCTAACCTCTTGGTGCCAGATACCACAGCACACGTTCAGAGCTCTTGTGAAGTCCATGCCTTGATGGGTCAGATCTGTTATGGTGGCACAAGGGGGACAGACATAATCTTAGGCAGGTGGTTTCAATGATATGGCTGATCAGTGTAGGTGAAATGATTCAGCCTAAAATTGTTTTAAAAAATCTGTAAGCCACAAAGACAGATCTACTGGTTAAAAACAGTGCGGAATGTCTGCTAACAGGTTCAAACCAAGCCCAAAAATCCTTTCTGGAGACACCAAAATGCAAAAGTGCAATTAAGTAATTACAGTTCTCTCACATGTCTTGTAAAAGGTCTAATTTTCTGAGATGAAATGAAACTGTACATGTAAAAAAAACCATTACAAATATTCATCTGAATGCTAACATTTGAATCTGGTTCTCCTAATTGCTGCCTAATGGAAAAGTAATGAGATCATTTGTTCAATTTGGTCCCAAGAAGCAAAAAGGGCTATTATCGTCAAGGCTAAGCCAAAATACAGTAAAACATTATCCATAGTATTATGACACTTATTGTTATAACATCAAGGCAGTGAATGCACTCCAACAATAATGCAAATTAATTTGAGTTTTAAACAAATGTTCATTGTATTGCACTGCATTGTAGCTGTAGCTATGCCACAAATGCATTTTCAATGCCTTATCTCCAGCTCCAAGCATTTTCATCAAGCATAATTACCCATAAACTTGTGTCAGCGCATTATCTTCCATCAATCAACGTAAACAATCCTCTGCTGTTGTGCTTTCAGTGCAGAAGACATGAAAGCATGGATAAAAAGAAAGTGACTTGTGTAGCTAATTTTGTCTCATCTGGCATCAGGCTTGGCCATTCTCTTTTATCAATGCTTTACGGGTCCTTGGGTCTTCTGACACTGACACTCTTTGAACAGATGAGCATCCCTGCAGCTCATAAACACAATACCGATCCCTACAGATTATAGGTGACTTTCTTAATTGGCCTATTTGTTTTCATTTTGTCCAGCTCTCAAACCACTAGGTAGAAACCTTGGAGGGAACAAAAGAAAAAAAATTACTAACAACAGGAAAGAAAGCTATACATATTTTTTTTTGCCCTTCCAGAACATTCCATAATTTTAGAGCTTGTTAATGCAAATGGTGATAGCTTCATAGACGCACGACTCGTGATTCAAAATCATATGCAATCATGCTTCAGCAATTACCATAAAGTGAGTGATAATGACTTGTATCTTTAGATATCCAGAATGTGGTGTATCAGAAGGAAAATCAGTGCTCATAATCAACTGGACCAAGCGTATTTATAGCAGGAAGTGTTATTCATGCAACATTAATTAAAAAGTGCTTGTTAGTGGAGACTGAGTTTAATTAATCTGTCATGCATACCACTGCCTTGTGCAGTTCAATGGCAATCGCAACAACCCCAAAAATACGCGTGATTAACTTTGGTTGCAGCCAACTTTTTTTTTTTTTAAAGCACGCCCTACTTTGTAACAGTTCTCCCTCAACTCTGCACTCAAAATGTCAGATTGAGATAAAAGTGAGTTACCCCCATGGTGACTTTTATAAAACATCTATGAGTGAAATGCTAAACGTGAAGAAGAGAGTTTTTTTCACCGAGTTTCTGAGCGTTGTAAATGCAGAATTACAGGTTGTTATGAGGATATAATTTAATTTTCATTATGATGATTAGGAATGAGTCAATACTGATACTGGTATCAATCCCAGTGGCAAAGATATTCACGAGCAGTGAAGTGAGTGTGCAGTGAGAGCACTTCAGGTCTGCGAGCACTGAGCACTGACGAGGCACTAAGGATCAAAGGATCTGGACAATGCATGGATTTAAAAGGCAACGATTGGATTGATTCAAGGCGACTATCATAAATCAATTATTATTGATTATAACTGAGTATAAATCAATTATTATCGAACAAAGGATAGAACTGGTGTGTAAAAAAAAAATATTTATATTTTTAAACTGATGTCTAAATAGGCTAGAAAGGTGATTTGCCTGTAACTCTGGTATTTGAAATAGTCCTTCTCTAAATTATCATCATTTGTGTATTATCAGTAGGCTTACCCTAGATTCTGAACAAAGTTGGTCACATTGATTGGAGGCTGCTAAATCGAATTGCAGCAATGGTATCATCTGGTGCTGGGTGATTTTCACAATTAATTTGGTTAATTCGAATGAATGTTTTAACGTGATTTTCAAAATGAAATTCCAGCGCTCTCATCGCCATGGCCTGGGTTTCATTCCCAGGCAACGAACCAACCCAGCCACTGGGGTTGCACTCAGTGCCGGTCCCAAGCCCAGATAAAATGGGAGGGTTGGGTAAAGAAGGGCATTGCGTAAAACCTGTGGCAAATCAAATATGCGGACCAATGATCCGCTGTGGTGACCCCTAACAGGAGCAGCCGAAGGGACAAGGGAAGGAACTCGGATTTGAGGTGAAAACCCCAAGTTCAACTGAATTGAATTGAATTGAATTGAATTCAGTTTTATTGTCCCAAAGCAGCTTTACAGAAATATATAAATTCAGGATATAGATTTTAAATATATGAATTTATCCCTATGTATGAATTTATCCTTAATCCCAAGTTGACTTCTCAGTTGTGGTGACATTTCATGTTTCGAAAGGCCTGGTTCCTATTTACTCTGTCGAGAAAGAAGGGTTCACTAACTTGTGCAAAAATAGTAATAGTATAGTATTAATCCTTTGGTTTACACCCATATAAGAGATGTACGCTACCAGAGTCTACATATTGCTTTTGAATAAACATAATACTCAACATGATGTCTTCATTGTTAAATGAACAAATGAAAAAATGGCTACAATCAACCTTAGAGCAAAAATAACAGGTCAATGACAACAAGGGATTCCGACACAATGAAGACAATGAAACATATTTTACTTACAACTTTAATGAAGCACTTTTCTGAAAGCAAACAAAACCCAATCATCTCCATTGCAACCCTACTTGATTCAAGGTAACGAAAGTAGCTAAGCACTTAATTTAAACTCAACTACACTGTAAAAAAGAAAAGTTGACTTATCTTAAAATTTCAAGGCAACTTGCTGCAAAGCCTTTTTGAGTTTACTCAACTCAAGGTTAAAAATTGATTTAAGTGAAGTTAAGTTAAGTAAACTCAAAAAAAGCTGTTTTTACAGCCTAGTAGAGACTTTCATAGAGAACATGTAAAACCAAAGGAACGTAAACAGCACTAAATGGCTGCATGAAGTCCCTGATGCTTAGTTTGCTTAATACTAAATAGGTTACTCATTTTGGTATCGGTATTGATGAGTACCAAGAAACATTTCCTCGTACTCCATTTTGAAAGAAAATGCTGCCAATTAATTCCTTAATGATGACAGCATTTTGGTTTTTTTGGTGAAGACACTAATGTTTTTATGCTGGGGTTATGCTGGATAAGCTTAGCCTCGTTTTCTACCACATGATTTCCTTCATGGTGACAATATGAATTTTCAAACTGCTGCTCATGCGGTGTAACACAGCAGCAGAACAGTGCTGCCCTCCTCCATATACATGAGT
>NC_030418.2:7106353-7186353 GCF_001660625.3 Ictalurus punctatus | reverse complement strand
ATCCACAACTCACAAGTCATTGATTTGTATACACAGCATAGAGCCATTCTTTCAAAGCCAGCCACCTAATATTAAATAGATCCCTGAGACTGCTGAGCTTATCAGAATATCAATTCCCTGACTCTCATAGACAATTCATACTGATTCCATTACTGCATTTAATGCTTTCTTTCATTTCAAGAGACCAAAGTGTGCATCACCCCAATGCCCTTTCAGTAATCGATGTGTGTTAATACGAGTCCCCAGGCAAGCAGGTGTGAGATGACTGGATGTGAATACATGAGCAGCAGGTCAAACATCTCACTTGGGTGGCTTTAGTGAGACCAGAACCTCACCAAAGAATAATAGAACTCAGGCAGCTGTAAGAGGTAAGAGAAGGCAGAAGACTGGGAAAATGTTTTAGTAATTTCCCTAAAGTGCATTGCCGAATCATGATGAATCTGTCAGCCATGTACAAAATAGCTTTATCTCCCGTTAGTTCTTACCCACACACTTTTATTTTAATAACACTGACATTTTGATAACAATGGGCCTCTTTTATCAATGTTCGGGTAAAGTTGTGTGTAAATGTATGCGTAAACCAAACAAAACTATGTGCTAACTTTTGGCATTTCATTTTAATTAAACAACTAGCTTTATTTGTCTTTTGATTGATTTGGGCTGACTGTCTTTTGTATAGCCTTAATTGTCTACAGGCCTATATGAGACGATGGCTCTAAAAAAGTTTCATTTATTGTATTTAAAATAAACGTGGTTTGAACTTGATAGCGTAATCTGAAAATAAAAACGCAATAAATGATCATAAATTAGCCAATTAGTCAAGGTTTACATGACTTAGTCTTCTAATGCATACATTTACACACACTCAGGAGCAGGAGTATGATTCGAAAGTTTTTCCAAATTGAAGGGATTTTTAAGAATACTAAATTTTTTATGTAAATTCTCTGAACAATTTACATATAAATCTGTTCATATTCAGCTTGATAAATGAGGACCAATGTTTGGTTTTAAACATGTGTATATTTGTAATGATACTGAAGATTGCACTTCCCAATATTTATTCCCAAATGTCACCCTTGCTTCCCTTGATAATCTCACCTGGATAGTGTATATTTGTACATTCTAAGAACTGTTGATGTAATCATAGACTGCCCTTTGCTCATCACTGGACACTTATTCATACTGAGCTCATACTGAAAATCCTTTGGACACTTAGTACACTCCATCATTACTCTTTCTGGGTTTCTTCCTCATGACGCCTCAGGGAGTTTTTCCTTGCCACTTCCTTGCTTTTCCTTGTCACCTCTGGCTGCTCATTAGGGATATAAATCTAAATCCAGATTTCTGTAAAGCTGCTTTGTCAAAGTTGTTAAATTGTGAATTGATTTGACATTAAATTAACATATGATTCTAGTTCACTTGCAGATTTGTACACTATATAGCCAACACTGTTGGAAGCACAAAATTGTATAGGATGTCTTTGTATGCTGTAGCTTTACAATTTCCCTTCATTTGAACTAAGGGCCCCAAACATTTTCCAAACAATGCTCCTGTACCTCAACCCCACTGAACAGTTTTGGGATGAACTGGAACACAGAGTGAACCCCAGGCCTCCTCACATGACATAAGCGACTGACCTCGCTAATGCTCTTATGGTTTAATGGGCAAATCTTCACAGCCATACTCCAAAATCTAGTGGAAAGCCTTCCCAGAAGCATGGAGGTTATTATAACAGCAAAGGGACTAAATCCTAAATCTCCACAAACTTGGCCATATAGTGTATAATACTTTTAATGGTAGAAATTATTAAATGCTTATATTATCATATTTTCTCCGTCACTAAATTTTATGTCAGTAATTTAGTGGTTGTATATGAAATGTTTTTTGCTCACTACATAGCCTGCTGGTTATGTTTAATTACATTACAAGCACCGGTTAGTGAAAGGCTTGGAAGATGAATGATGGAAAACATAACATCAGCTATTTTTAACAAATCATTACGTGTCGCAGGAGAATTAAAGTTCTATGTGTTACAGCTTTATCTATATATTCTGCTTCACACTAGCTCCAACAGCAAAAACAATTACACCCTTTCATTATTTCATATATGCAGCAGAATGAAACTTTTGTTCATTTTGAGTGCACACCTTTAAATGGAGATTATGAGAAAGTGAAAGAGCCCTTGCTTTCTTCAGAAAGTTTTGGCTATTCCTGGCACAGTTCCTATAAAAACAGAAAAACAAACCTATGAATGCACAACATGTGAAACCTTGTGTGGGGGGGGGGGGGGGGGGGGGCTACAACGGCAGAAGACCTCATAGGGTTCCACGGCTGTCAGCCAAAAACAGGAATCTGAAGCTACAGTGGCTCACCAAAAGCAAAAAAGACCAGTGTTTTTCCAAATTTAGCTGTCCAGCTTGTTCAGTATGAATTATATTGATTGCAAGTGATTTCACTCAAGTGCATACAAATTAATTTAGAAAATTACCAATGTTTAAAAAAAAATGTAAAGGTCTCAGCAGTAACAAATGTAAATCTCTGCTAGAGTGGTCATGGACTAAGAATATTACCAATGTGTCCTTTCTAATTGTAACCTGGTCACTGATATTCTGAAGACCGTTTGTAAATTCTGGGCTTCCCACTTGCTATATGTGCCTCATTCTAACACCCAAGCAGTCTTGCATATGGTTACACATTTCTAATTTCTACCTTCCAGGTTTGAGCACTGTTTAAATATGGAATTGCTACTCCAATTTTTCAACATTCCTTGGTTTGTCATCATGTTCATAGTGCATTAGTTTCTAGCATTCTCTGGCTTTAACTTTAGCTTGACTACTTGGGTTTTTTATTTTAACCATGTCTGCTTGTTACCTGACACTGCTTATGGACTTCGATAATGATTCTAGAAAATATCTGAAAACACTTCACATGGATTGAGAGCCAGTATACAAACGCTTTTTCCCAGCTTGCGAACTGTCATTGGTCTTCAGCTCTTGTTGCCATGGTAAACTCTATGTCTAGTTTGATGAGGTTTTATTTAAAAAAAAATATAAATAAAATTTTAATCCTCTCTTTAGCCCTATCTGGATGAGATTAGTTTCACCGGGTAACATTTATAATACTTTTTTACGCATCTCCTTCATGATAAAACGTGTCTGGATGACAATTAAAAAGTGATGCAACTGCTCATTCAATTACTTCTAGAACTCTAAACCGTGCATGATATTGTGATTTATGTGAATATAAAGTGGCTTTATACCAGCAGCTGACATTATAATAGCCTCTTTAATTAGCCTGAGGTATCACATTCATCTGATTGATTTTATTTTCTTTCTCCTGCTAATGGGTTCTGGATGTAGGCAGTGTGGGCCCATACAAGTTATATGACCCATACAAAGTAAGTTGATAAAAGACTCCTCAAGTAAGTTGATAAAAGACTCCACCACAATTTGGGAAGTACACACATTAGGGGACTAAATACAGTGAGTAAAAAAGATTTTTTTTTTTTTTTTTTCCAACGCGAGAGGCAGCATCTGCCTGCAAAACCACAGGAATCTCTTAATTGATGGGACTTAACGACCAGAGAGGTGTCCAAAAAACAGTACATAATTTCATCAATAATTTCCTCAGAGTAGGAGGGAGTAAAACACAGACATTTCAATCCAAATAGAAACAAAATCACAGAGGATCACCCGCAAATGACGGAATTACTCCACGTACATTTAATTCCATCTGAGTAAACAAATTCATCATTATTGCTTTTGATAGTTTACCTATAGGCTGCTTTAGTTTGTCTCACATTTATTCTCATTGTTTATGAGTTATTGAGCCTTGGGAAGTGTCAAAAAGTTGTTTGACACATTTTCATATTGTGCTCACAATTTTCCTGACATTATGATTGATAAAACATAAAACAAATAGATGGTTTTAAATAGTTTCCATTAAAAATACAAATGCAAAAGTTGGAAAATTTGAAAACAGATGGTTATATACGTAACTGTGACTATGACTGATTTGGGGATGGAATCAGTCAGAAAACTTCATTCCCTGAGTTTTCCCGTTTGCTCATATCCTTTCTGAGAACCAATAACAAAGTTGTCAACTCATGACTACAACATCATATGGGTAGCCTATTAAAAGTCCTTGCTACACTATATGGGCAAATGTTTGTGACTGACCATTATACCCATATGTGGACCTTTCCCAAACCTGTTGCCACAAAAATGGAAGCACAAAATTGTATCGAATTTCTTTACATTCTGTAGCATTTCAGTTTCCCATCACTGGAACTAACGGGCTTAGCCCAAACATGTTCCAGAATGACAATGCCCCAGTGCACATAATAAGGCCTATGAAGAAATGGTTTGCCAAGGTTGGAATGGAAGAACTCGAGTGGCCTGCACAAAGCCCTGACTTCAACCCCATGGAACAGCTTTGGGATCATTTAGAATGCCGACTACACCCCAGGCCTCCTCGTCTGACATTAGTTCTTGAACTCACTAATGCTCTTGTGGCTGAATGGGCAAATCTCCACAGCCATGCTCACAGCCAAAATCTAGTGGAAAGCCTTTCTAGAAGAGTGGAGTGGTGTTATATTATTATAACAGCAAAGAGGGGACTAAATCTGGGATGGAATATTCACAAAGCACATATGGGTGTGATGGTTAGGTGTTCACAAACTTTTGGCCACATAGTGTATGTCACCTTCATCCTCTTACCATCAGCCTGAGTGACACAGGTGGCCTGGAGGGCCTCTGCTTACTTGGAGAAGCATGGCTACATTTGCAATCTTCCATTCTACTTAATTTCTACTACCAGAACCACATATCAAAGTGTCCACAAAACTTCACAACACACCCTGATAGCACCCTTCAGCAGAGAGCATTCATAAATAGTGCTAATACCATGTTATTGACAAAGTTCTGACATTTTCAATTGTGATATTGTTTGCCATTGAGGATAAGAATCACTCTAATTCCTGAAACTGTGCTCAGCTGAGGATAACAATCATTGAAACGCACCACATATTGTAGCACATGTGCTGCAATGACACAACATTCAGTCTGTAAAATCTGGTGAGGGTAGTTGGTGAGCTCCATTCAGCCACTTCACAAATGACAGTGAGTGACACTCTTCTTAGTGCCACCCAATAGATAACCATGTCAAATTATATTTAATAGAAAAAGGCACCCCTTGCCTGTGTTCAGGTATGCTTGCGCGGTTACCCAGTGGACTAACCTGTCATCAAAAAAAAAAGCCCCTTTATGATGCTCCCAAAAGCACACAAAGATCTGCTTATGGTGCAAGGCGTTAATGTCAATGTTTCATGTCAGAGAGAGAAAATTTTCCACTTGTCTGAATAGAATCGATGTACAGATGGCTAACATGCCACTAAGCTGGGGTCACTCCCAGACCCATAATTTCAACAAGTGTGGTCTGCTGTGCCACAGTGGTCCATGCATCATGGACAACAGGTCCGGTCTGACTGTTTGGTCAAAATGGCACAATCGCCACACAGGTTATATAGTCTCTCATTCACAGGAGTGGTAGTGGAGGAAAATCTACTGTAGATTTTGGCTAATCGTTTGGTAATGTAACCTGGCCCAAAGTGTTTGTCTTTACTTTGTCCAATACTCACAGTGGACCATGAATTGTCTGTTTGCAAACAGATCAATATGCATTCTTTGTTAAATGTTCCACATTAACTGAACTACCTTCTTGAAAATTTGCCATTCCCCAGACAGGGAACTGCTACAAGACAGTGTGCCTGTATTCTGACGGTATGAACACAATAGGTAGGAAGGACAAGATGTTTATCTCTCCACTTCCAGAGCTTGCTTGCCCACCTCAATATCATTTGCCCTTTTGTAGCCCCTTTATTTTGAACAATAAAACTGTAAGTGACTGTGTATTTTCAGATATGATGCCGAGATGCGTCTGTAGTTTTGATTAATCACACTGTATTTTGATGTTACTTTAATATTCTGGGTTTGAGTGGCAGTATCAACGTATCCTGCCTGCACTGTACCCCGCATAACTCTGTCCATATGCATTTGTGTTTCTTTTTGTGGTGTGGAAATTCAGCTTCACAGTAATAATGTGATGGGTAGATATACTTTGTCGAGCTGGAGATTTCCAATGTCTCAGTGTGACCACCATGCTCCACTTTTTATGGAGGTATATCTACCATGTATTGGATCAGTTTAGATTCCAGTAATTTGTAAAGCTTGCAAAGTGATTGACCTATGTACCTTGAAATGGTTAGGATTTTTCAGTATTAGGAGGAAACAGACAGGAGGATGTGTCTGCCCAAGTCTGCTTGATTTCCTTCCTTTGTATCAGCACTGCACAATATTCCCAGACCCAAACTGCCCATACTTTATCCAGTCCTATTTCAGCTGACAACTGAATAACCTGGGCCAATTTAAACAAATAACTGGATGGGAAAGGTGAGGAGTAACCACCACCCTCATTCTGTTCTATTGGCTTTTTACTGTTTCAAAATCATGTTTATATTTCTACATAGTGATCTCAGTGGTCAGTGGCTTATCACAAGTTTTAACAAAACTAATTTAACAAATAGAATCAGACGTGGGAGGCAGTGTAATGTTTTTGAATGATGCATTTGCATTAGGGTCAAATAATTATTGATACTCTGCCCTGCTCTGAGTATAAACATTGTGCCAGTTGATTGGATGATAAGCTGCAAATGGTCATTAAATATCTTTTTCTTCCAGTTACAGCCTTTATTGCCTTTTTATGAGAGACCAAGGTGTGACTCACCCAATGCTCTTCCAGTAATCAATATAAATATATCTGACTGGATTACAAGTGCCTGGGCAAGCAGGTGAAAAATTAGTCGATGTGGATAAATGAACAGCAAGTTGCAGATGCCTCTTGGTTGGCTTTACTGGGGCCTGACTAGAAGAAAAAATATTATTTTATGCTGTAAAAGAATGAAAAGCTGACACCAAGGGGTGGTTCTAGAAAGGGGCAGGGGGAAGACATAGTCACCCTTAGAATGTGAATGACCCCCTACCCCCATCACCACCCTAAACCAATACACACTTCCACTTACCACTTTCAATGAAAACCCAGTTCACACTTTCACTTTAATGGTAATTAAACAGGAAGAAATTAAGTTTACACAATCCATGTTGGGAATTGATTAATTGATTGATTGATTTGGGGAATTTGCAATCAGAAGATAATACATTACAAGAAAAGATGTGACACCCTTGAGGAAGCTGAAGCAGTTTCTCTGTAAGAAGCAAGCTGCATAACTTTATATGCATTATTGGATATTATACGATACGATAAAACATAAATAAATAATAAATAAATAAACCTTTGTTAACAAAGGGGTCATATTTGATCTTGTATCAGATCACATATCTGTAGTGGCAGAGTAAAAGGAGAAGTATTTTATCTCCTTCAGAATGTCGTCTTTCACTTTGTTGTACAAGATTTGGAGATGTACACTTTGTTTGGCAATTCATATTGCCTGTAAAATGTTTGCAGCACATTTTTAAATGTTGGTTTTTCGACCGTGTATAATGGCTCTTTGGCTGTATTGTGAGTTGCGCTCATCTCTTTGGCTGTATAGCAAGTTAGGCTATCTGTGCTGTTTCGCATGCCTGTCAGGCAAAGACATCCATAATAGCTGTCTGGAAGACCCCTCTCCAGCTCCAACTGCATTTTTTGTTCCCAGTTTGAAAAACTGGGTGGGATGATTATGTTTAAGATGAATTTTTAGGTTAGTTGTATTGCCGCTTTTCGTTGCCACTGTTTTTAAATAAAGTCAACATAATTGGTTCTCCTCTCTCATTCGTCTTAATGCCAAGTGTTCCCACACTGGAGATGTGGATAGCAGCTTTCAAACCAAGTCCATTTGGACTCATTCTTCAAAACTGGCTGTAGTCATCAGGAAAACGCTAAATAACATCTCGAGTAATGCCTTCTCTTCACCTGTTGCTGTCTGCTCTGTGTGTGTGTGTGTGTGTGTGTGTGTGTGTGTGTGTGTGTGTGTGTGTGTGTGTGTGTGTGTGTGTGTGTGTGTGTGTGTGTGTGTGTGTGTGTGTGGAGGAGCTGCCTGAGCCCCGCCTCCAGCTCCGACACAGTGAACAGACGAGATGACAGAGGGAGCGCAATCAGCTAAAATGTTGGTGATATTAATTTTTATGTAAATACAATGGGCGAATATCGCATCACCAAAAATTATCAAGGTCATGTCCATATATATGCGATAAGCCAATATAGTAATTCTAGCAACAGTCCTACAAGTGGGTAAACTGGAATGCCAAGACTGCCACCACACACATACAGTATGTATATCCACAGCTGAACCACCATGCTAGTACCTCAGCAAAGGTTAATGCCTTTTAGCAAGACCTATCCCACTAGCTCCTTTTCCTAATGCAAGGCCTCAAGTCTAGCCCTGAAGGGACAGAGTCCCACAAAGTAACTGATTTTCCTGCTCAAATCCAGCTAATAAACCTGATAATTAACTGTTTAACTGAACTGGCTGTCTTTGAGGAGAGAAATCACGAACTGAGTTGAACTCTGAGCCTCAGTACTGCAGACAGGCAGCCATGATTTACAGTATTTTGCTGTAAAAATAAAATAAAATAAAATGTGAATTTGGACTGCACATTCTCCTAAATTAATGACCCCGAGAAGAAGCAGAACATAGCTATTATGAATTAATGAATTATTGACATCAAATACAGATTCCACTACTGAACTGCAAAGGTTACCACTGAACCACAGACCAGACAATTCTCTAAAGTAATGCCAACTATTTTATTTGAGAGGGGAAGTTTGTCTCCATCTCCATCAGTCCTTGGCATCCCTAACACATTCCAGCATCCAGCCTGACCCCATGAAAATACCAAGTACACCCCATAATGTATTCAGTGATCTACTCTACAACTCTGGAACTCCTAGGTGTAGCTGCTTTGTTACAATGTATAATATTACTATAATTGTGGCAGTACATTTTATAATGACAGTTATTGAAGTTTGAATTTAAAAGCAGCTTATAGGGCTGCTTTTGTCATTCAGATATGGCAATCCTGGATGCAGACAACCTTGTTTAATGGCTTTAATGACTTTAATGCTGGTTGTTAGTTTTGTTTTTATTACAGAAAATCAAATTGTGTTTTCATGTTTTTTAAATTCATGTATTTGAATTTAAAGCAGCAGCTTATGGTGATGTGTTTTCTGAATTCAGTCATTGTAACTACAGCCCTGTGGAGCGCTCTACACATAACTGTCTATATAGTAAATACTGAAAGTGCATGAGGGAGCAATTTCAGACACAGCTCTGAAACACACACACACACACACACACACACACACACACACACACAGCATTTGTGTTGCAACCCTGCTTCACAATTTACTTCAACCCGACTAAAAATCTATAATAATAATAATAATAATAATAATTTAGTTCAGAAACTGATGCAAAAACATTACCATAGTCTCCAGTGAGGGTTGGCAATCCTATTTCATACCCATTACCACATCCCCTAACACATTCACACTTTTTTTTATGAACCCTTTAATCAAGTCAGCATGGTGTGTGAATTATGGCTCTAACAGTTCCTCAACCTCAGCTACATCATTCCAGTTCATAACTGCTCTCAACCAGAACACAATTCGTTTTTGTTTTTTTTCATTCACACAGATAGTATTTTTGTTTGTACTTGTTTGTGATATTTTCTAATGTATTAAGTTGGTTCTATTTTCAAGAATATAAACAAAACTAGTGGCATAATTTAAACCACTGCAACCATGACCAGGCAGTTACTAAGGATGAATGAATGAACGCTGTATGTTCACTTTAATAAACATGGTGTTTGTTTGTCTTGCAGGGTTCATATCTCACCGCTGGTCGTATATGATGGCCACATGAAAGTAAATATCTGCATGAAATTAAACACCTCCTGAGTTTTCTGTTGCGTCCTGCCCAATGCCCTGTGAACCTTTATGTCAAAAACATAAAGCATCTCTTATTCATATCAGTATTTCTGTCTGTGAAGAGCATATTAGCTGTTCAATCCAAATAAGGTATTTGTATTCGGGTATCTCCCTAACTTCAAAGCAGAACGGTGACTCTGTAACAGCTACATATAATATTTTTGGAAATCATTAGGTTTCAAATCTAATTACAAATCTAAACACTATTGGATATTACAACAACATATGAAAAAATAATCTCTTGAAGTAGATAATTGTAGACAAATTTTATTTATGTGTGATTGGCTGCTTGTCCATGCAGGGCTGTGTCTTAAACCAGAAAGAAAAAAACATGAGCTTGTCATTATGGGAAGGATTGGTCAGAAATTCTTCAGGTGGCATTAAAATAATATTTATTTTTAATTTTTTTTTTTTTTTAAATCTCCACAACACACCTCTACCAAAGAGTGAGGAACTATCCACTTTTTCTAGAAATTTACCTGGTTGTTTGATATAATCTACATTTAAGTTTATAGTATCTTTACATCTGCTTATAAAACAGTAAATGAATGCATTACAGTGAATACTGTTGCAACAGTCAGGAGCCCCAGGATGGGTTCCCTTTTGAGTCTGGTTTCTTCCTCATGCTGTCACAGGGAGCTTTTACTTTATTTATTTATTTTTATTTTTCTGATGTAACACCCCCCACCCCTTTGGGGGACCATTACTACTTTATTTAATTCTAGAGCTACTTGGTAACAGTGACTGTTGTGAAATTTAATTACAATTAAAAAATATTTTTAGTATTTTTAAAGGGCACCATTTTTTTTTTTTTTAATCTAAGACTTTTCTTTCTTGTCAGATATTTGCACTGTTATAATCTACTCCTATAAATGATTTGCAGCAAATGTCTTTTGCCATTACTACCAACCAAAACTAGTGGCATTACAATTACATTTTAACTTGGTGCAAAAGTTGACAGTTTGTGCAAAAATACCTATCATCACATTTATACTCACTTCAAGGTTCTAAAACACCTGATACAATCATTATTTAAATGATGTAAGAAAACACTACACTGTATAGCGCACGGGTTCTCCAGGAGTAGCATTAGACATTGCCATGTATGTCTTAAAACATAAAAAGAACTCCTGTGTGACACACACTTTCCCAGGTTTACCGTCATTACTGCAAGTTTTGTTTTTTCCAATATTTTCCAAGTATGTCAAGTTGTGTACTTCACCACTGACATACCCTTCTAACCCTGGCACATTCAAAGCTCCTCAGGGTGCAGGAAATATCTGCCTTTCCTCTAACACACTTATTCCTTCAGTTCTAGAGAAGACAAAAATGGAGAAAAGGAAGATTTTACTGTCATGCTGAGCTGAGGAATACACACTTACCCAGTGACATTCATCACTGTTGGCACTCTCATTATTCACACAGCAAATGTCACAGGTGACAGCACAGAATCACACATGACTTATTTCATGCGAGCGATGTGTCCAGATGAAATTTATCATGGCTGTCCTGATAAAATGTATCCTAGCTCTTAAAAGCCAGCACGGGTTGGGCTGTTAAAGCAAGCTAGTGAAAATCAAATAAGACAAGCTGGATTAAGGAAGTAAACAGAAGAGTGTTCTTTCTTTCTTTATTACTTACTTTCTTTTTTAATTAAATATTTTGAACCATTGTTCTGTCTGAAACACTGGGAAAAAACGGAGGTAGAAATGCCAGCAGTGTCAGCATGGTCTGTGAATTCTACGTCTGACAGTCCCTCAAATTCAGCTACATCGCTCAAGTTCACAATTGGTCTCAACTAGAGATGTTTGCAGGCCTGTATTTTAGTTATTACTTTTCTTTGTACCTGTCCACAATATTTTCTTTCAATCTGTGGCCATGAGAAGTTTAACTTGTGGCCTCAGTATATTATCTCATGGCCTGAATATATTAACTTGTGACCACACTTTATTAAAAAATAATCAACATGTCACATGGTATGTATTTTCTATCAAATTCTATTAATTTTCAAATATAAATTAGCCTTATGCCCTGACCAGGCAGTTACTAAGGATGAATGAATGAGCACTGTAAATGCATTATGCAGTGGTCTTTTTATGTCAGGTAAGCTTCATATCTGTCCACATGAAAGTAAGACTTACGGCTTGCCTGAGTTCTACTCCCAATGTACACTTCTAGTCTCAACCAGATGCCATGTGAACTGTTCTGGCAAGCTTTCTCAAAAAAACATCTGTATTTCTATCTGTTTAGAACACATTAACTGTTCATTCTGAATAATGTTGAGTGACTCAACAGCCTGCAACAAGTAGCTGATATTTCAACACAAGCTTGCCAGCCACAAGATCTGAAGATGACTTATTAACCCTCATATTCTGCTCACTAATCAGCAATGGATGTGTCATTGGTCCAGGAAATTGGCAATGCTGCAGTGCTCTGTATATGAATTAATTAATCAACTAAATAATTAATTAATTAGTACCACTATAAGCACAAAAATGTTTGGGGATCCTTCTGGTAGCAGGTGTAGGTGGGACATTGAATCACCTTTTAGCTTTAAATTGATCCTTCCTTTTTACTTTTTGCTTTAATTTCACCTGTTTTAATCAGCTCAAAATCTTGTAATGCTGAAACTATTTTAAGTATTTATAAATATAATTTCAGTAGATATATTGAGCCATGTATATCAATCTGGAATTGATCCTGGGCAAATTATACATTTTATATACATAGTATTGTCACATTTTGGCATGAAACAAACATGAGCTTAACGGCTGTATAAACGTATAACACATGTCCTCTGTCTTCTCACTTCTGAGCAGAAAAGTAGACAAAATTGTGGTTCGTTTGTAGGGGCCACCGAACAGTATTGGTAATAATGACTGGAATATTAACGAGGCAAAGTCATGTTATGTCTTGGGAATGGGTAGACAGTTGTAATTGGATGAATGATGTCATGTGTCGTAATATTTCCCTGTGTAATAAAGGAAAAAGAGGATTAAAGGAAATATCCAAAATGCTAGTGTTGCAAAACGAAAGCTAGTACAAGCCAGGAAAACTTATCAGCCAAATTCATTAAAGTACTTTGGTGTCATGAGCAGCTTAATAATGCTCATGCATGATTGTGCCACTTTCTTTATAAACTGTGAGCTCACAGTTCGAATCAACTCATTTGACATGTACTGTACTGTACTGTTTATGAAAATGTGATAAAACTATACAGACAGTACAGACATTTTCTCCTTCTCTCTCTCGCTCACGCTCATCTATTTTATCAGCTGTAAAGACTGGAGATATTCAAGTGCCCTGGTACTGGAGAGGGCACCCCGTTCTCTCTCTCTCTATCTATCTATCTATTTGTCTGTCTATTTGAGGGCATTAAAGAGAGTGACAATGAGTAGGCACAATCAGGTCTTTAAATGAAAGCTTTTTGTCCGTCCATAATGTTAACCTCAGTCATGGGTGGTCCAAATGGAGCTCAATGAACATGCAGCATTTTGTGTTAACAGATAAGTTGAAGAAAAGGAGTGCGAAAGAAAGACTGGCACAGTAAATACAACCACAGGCCATCCTTCAGCTTATGCTAGCTCCTAAGATATGAGCTGGAGGCCTTCCAACAGCCACACAAAATAACATTTTAATTCAGTTCCCTCTGACTGATGATGGATCGCTGCAGTACTGGCTCCCTTCTGGCTTTTTAGGATTTATCCTGCTTGGCTAAGTGTGCTTCCAGACTTTGGCAATATACTGCTATGCAAGACATAAATACATTTTAAGTGCAAACATGACCTAACTTAGACTTCTACCCTCAGTTTGATTAATTGTTTATTAATTATAAAAATTAAAACATTTCTTTGTGCTGCGTTCATAGCAAGCAGTAACTACTGGAGCACAGTTTCTAGTGGTTTACTATATTTTGTGCGAAAGGTTCTAATGTGAAATTCTAGCAATTGCCACTACTTTTAGAGATAATAAAACTTGATACATGCAAAATTTGCTTGTGCTCTCTGGGTGGGAGGCATGGTATACCCTCTCTCTGCTGTCAATCACAGTGGAACCAGCCAATTGTGGGGATCTGTGACCTCATGTATGTAGAAGAGGGTAGATAAGCTTTGCGAGAAAAAAAATCGTCTGGCTGGCTTCACACGTCTCAGAGGGAGCATGTTAGCTTTCACCCTCCCCTGTTTGTAGCTGTAGTACGATAGATGAATCTTTGCCCCTGGCTGTAAACCCCCGTGTAATTTGTTTTTACAACTTAATATACTGTGGGAATGGTATAGCCTGTTTAATATGTAATTAATTTTAATAAAGTTTAATAATTAAATTAATTTGATGGGAATGGGAGAAAAAGCCTATTAGCTTTGTGAATTCTCTTAAAAGAAAAGTCCACCCAAAAATGAAAATCCTGTAATCAAATACTCACTCTCATGTCATTCCAAACCCCTAAGACTTTTGTTCATCTTCGGACATTTTTTATGAAACCTGGGAGATTTCCTGGCCGTGACGGCTGTCACAATTTGACATGAAGTGGCTGTGGCTCAAGTGGTAGAGCGGGTTGTTTACTAATCGTATTGTTGGTGGTTCGATTCCTGGCCCATTTGATTCCACATGCCAAAGTGTCCTTGGGCAAGACACTGAACCCCAAGATGCTCCTGATGACAAGCTAGCTTTTGGCAGCTCTGCTACCATGAGAGAAAAGCGCTTTGCAGAATCGCTAAGGTTAAAAAAAAGTGCTACATAAGTGCCGACCATTTCTCCCACCATTTACAGTCCATCCTAAAAGTAATCCATATGACTCCATTGGTTTAATCACAATTCATGAAGTGATATGAATGCTTTGTGTGCACAAAAAAAAACAAAAATTAAGTCTTTAGTCACAAAATATCTTCGTCTGCATTGATGTCTAACATGCGTTCACAAGAGAACCACAACCCATGCATGCTGTGTTGACATGAGAGCAAAAAAGTGCAAGATCTCCTTTATGTCGAACTCTGCAGACATCTTTGTTACATGTGACTCACTTTGTGTACAGCGTCTCTGTTCCCCTGCTGTAAACAGTGCAGCATTTCTGGCTCGAGCTGTATCGAGATCTATGCGGAAATTAAGATATACATATACATATGTATTATGTATGTATACGTATTTATTGTACATATATATATATATATATATATATATATATATAATTTAATGACTTTTTTAATATCACAATTTCTTCTTTGAAATTGTGTTGCCAGTTTAAATATTAGACACTAATATACACTGATCTGCATTAAAAACACTTTCAGGTCAAGTGAATAAGTTATCTCATTACAGTGGTACCTGTCAAGGGGTGGGATATATTACAGAGCAAGTGAACATTCAGTTCTCGAAGTTGATCTGAAAGTTGATCTGCACCATGGAGCAATGGAAGAAGGTGGCTTAGTCTGTTGAATCTTCTGTTCTTTTACATCATGTGGAGGCCAAGTGCATGTGCGCCGCTTACCTGGGGAAGAGATGGCACCAGGATGCACTACGGGAAGAAGGCAAGCCGCAGAGGAAGTGTGATGGGCAATGTTTTGTTGGGAAACCTTTCATCCTGGAATTCATGTGGATGTTACTTTGACATGTACCGCCTACCTAAAGATTGTTGCAGACCAAGTACACACCTTCATGGCAACAATATTCCCTAATGGCAGTGGCCTCTTGCAGCATGATAATGCGCCCTGTCACACTGCAAAAATTGTTCAGGAATGGTTTGAGGAACATGACAAAGAATTCAAGGTGTTGACTTGGCCTCCAAATTCACCAGATCTCAATCCATCTGTGGGATGTGTGCTGGACAAACAAGTCCGATCCATTGAGGCCCCACCTTGCAACTTACAGAACTTAAAGGGTCTGCCGCTAATGTCTTGCTGCCAGAAACCACAGCACACCTTCAGAGGTCTTGTGGAGTCCCTCCAAAATGGGTGTCTTGGTGGCACAAGGGGGACTGACACGATATTAGACAGGTGGTTTTAATGTTATGGCTGACTGGTGTGTCCAGTTATTCTAATTGGCTTAAGCACAGTTCTCAGATGAAAATCATTCTCTTCTAAACATTGTGAAATACTCCACAGCAATAGCTCATTTATTCATGTGTGTATGCATTTCTCATTGCAGTCATACAGAACTCAACTGGTGAACCACATTTTTTGTAAATACTAACACATTTATCTTTCGTTTGCCTAAACATGTATTGAATAAGGCTTGGTGATGAGACAGCCTTTCTGATATCTCACACTCACATGCTTTTATCCATATTCCCAATGTATAAATCCTTACCAATGAAATAGACAAGCGAACAGTCAACAAACATACTATATCTTAGATCAGCTATATTGCTCTGATCTTGTAATGTCAAAGAATGTGATAACACAATGGTACTGTCTGACATCACACATGCTATAAAATGTCAAAATGTACCATCATTTCACAACACACATAAAATAGAGGGGAAACTGATATGTGCATGTTATAATTCATGAATATGTAACAGGCAGGCATAAAACAGGGTCAACAGGTCGGTCTTGCCAGAGGATACAACAGTGTTATGCGTGAAGGCTGGAAAAGAATAGGAGGAGGTCATTGCAGACAAGGAAGAGACAGAGGCAATACTGAGGGTTTGTCTAGAGTTTTGTATGTGTATACAGTATATAGAGGAGTCTGTGCTGGAGACCAGTTGTGTGTAATCAGTAAATGGGTGAATGGGAACATGGGAAATGAGAACAGAAAAAGATGTTATTTCAAAAGACGTATGGGCCACAATTTGAGTCCATGTGCTCAAACATGTCCTAACTATAGCAGAAGCTGGTTCACAGTATCATCAATAATTAGAGACGGATTAGTAAATCATTGGACCCTGGGCAGGAGACCACCCTGTTTGTCCATTGTTCATCTGTCATTGAACTCTAGTTCCCAGACTGTTTCGCAGCCACCTCGAACTCCATTTCCCAGCAAAAATGCTTATCATGATGCTCCCAATCACCCGATTGCTGATTACACACACCTGGACTCCAGCACAGACTCCTCTATATATATACGCACACAAAACACTACACAAACACGAATTATCGCTCCGTGTCGATTACTACCTGATGTGCCAAGCTTCATTCATTGAGTCTGATGACCTGGTTACCTGGGTTTTTATTCTTGTATTTTGCCTGATATTGTCTGTTTGCTGGTCACCTGACTCAAGGTGAAATATAATAATAATTTAAATGACCATTTCAGACCTGCCAACCTTTACACATTTTGCATAAGATCTTGCATTTTAACAGCAGAATGCAAAAAAGCAGTTTTATTTTTTCCCTAATAAAAATGGCAGATGAGCCAATCTACATGTGAATCCAGAGTAATTGACAATTGCACAGGCGGTTTGAATGCTCTGCCTGAAAGATGAGGCTGATGCGGCACTATTATTTTCCATCACAGTAAATGGAAATTTTGTTTTAAGTACATTAATGTGAATTAAAGTCCATCAAAGTATGGACTTAACTATCATTAATTATTAAGTATATAACATCTGTCAACTATATTCATTAGCGATGCCACTGAAATATTTTGGTTAAAAAAAAGGCAAAAAAAAATTTGGTTTTCGTCCTAAAGAGACCAATTTTTGACTGAGAAAACATTAAATAGGCTTAGAATGAAGTGTAAAATGTAATCCGTTAAAAAAAATACAGTTGATGGTGTGGATGAGCATTACTATAGCAAATGTACTTTACTTTAATTATGTTTATATTGATTTACATATCTTATAGCTGACCAAAATCAAGAGACATGGCTGAAACATCACAGATTACTGAGCCACTGTGGAGTGCCAGGTCTCAGTGGGGGCAACATAACAATGTGTGCTGCCAAGTCAGAGAATGGTGTACAGTTATTATCCACATCCCTGCCATGGGACCATATAACACACATCTTCTGGCTTTCTAATACATACTTTATAAGGATACGGATCTTATTCCTGATAATGAGACGAGAGTGGACAAGGATCATTTACCAAATTATGCAGTAGTTTTTAGCAGATTTTGCCACACAAACCTAATCAGAGAATGGATTGTAGCCCATCCTCGATTTTTTAAGTTCCTGCCACCCCTCTCCCCATCTCTCAGTCCAGATTAGGAGCTTTTTTAAAACATGGAGGTGAGTTTATTATCATCACTCTCATGTGTTTGTTGTCTGCAGTGAATGATGCTTGTGAGGACATCTCAGCAGAGATATGTGGGGAATGGTTGTGCCAGACTAAAAAAAACAAAAAAATCTATCACCATTTTGTATCACAAGAGGTGGCACTTTGCTTAGTTGTTAGCATGTTTAGCATGCTTTGCACCTCTGGGGTTGGGGTGTGGATTTTGCATTAATTGTCCAGTGTGTGAGATAGTGCCCTGCGACGGGCTGTCCCCCTGCCCAAGGTGTCCCCTGCCTCATGCCCATGTTCTCTAGGATAGGTCCAGGCTCACCCTTGACCCTGTGTAGGTTAAGTTTTACAGAAAATGGATGGATGGATATACAGTGCCCTTCATTAATATTGGCATCCTTGGTAAATATGAGCCAAGAAGGCTGTGAAAAATTGTCTTTATTGTTTATCCTTTTGAGCTATTGTTCAAAGTTAAAAAAAAATTCACAAAAACATGTCCAATTCCAGGTTGATTCATAACATTTCCAGTTGACTGGAACTACTTAATTATTGCCCTGATGGTGGAAATGGGCATTTTCAATGCTTGTGCTAACTTTATTATTTCTTACATCACAGCTATATTCCTTGGTCTTACCCCCTGTTGTGAAAGGGAATCTGGCCTATGTGTTAACTTATATTTATACCCCTGGAAACAGAAGTCATGGTTGAACAATTTCCTGTTCCTAGTCACCCAGGTGTACTAAAATTTTAAATATCAATGGAAATATGATTCAACTATATTTTTTTGTCATAAGAATTTATAGGGGTGCCAATAATTGTTGCACATCTACATTTAACATATACATACACAGACACACATATTTTATATAAACCTGTGTTTTGTTTACAATTGTTTGATATCCATGAGAGCAGAGTATTTTCATGAATTCTTTTACTTAAACAATAAAGACAAAATTTTCACAGCCTTCTGTGCTCATATTTACCATGGGTGCCAATATTAGTGGAGGGCACTGTATGTATCTCAAGGCAGAATAGCAAGTGTAAGATTGACAAAACGCTTTGGCCAAACACACAGAAGTAGAAATGAATGTTGAGTGATAGGCTTGCTGCAACAGTCTGTGTTCCTAGTGTTACACAGTGTTTGGCCACACACTGATTACATCACTTGCCCACTACGCCACCACCTCCAGTGTCGTTTTGCTTTTATATAGTAATAAAACTCATTTAGAGAATGGACGCTACAATTAAAAACTGAACACGTCTGCTCAATTCAGCATGAGTCAGACTTGCAGCACAGATCAGATTTCTTTTATCACATAATGAGAGTGAGGTGAGCTGACTGACAAAACGATGGTGGAAGATTTGGTTTCAAAATCTTCCTCACCGTCACATATCTATTGAGTGAAGCGTTAATTTAATTTGGTTTTCCCAGTGAATTTAATGTGCTCTTGGGTCCTGTTTAGTTATGTTAGTTCATAATTTGCTTAATGTTGCTGTATTTTCTGTTTCACATTAACAGAAAAAAGTGCAAAAGTCCTATAAACATAAAATTGTGAATTTTTTTTTTGTTGTTGTTGTTGTTTTGGGTGTCGTTACATTGCACTGTAATCAGAGGACTACAGAGAACTTTCAGTCAATTGTCTCAGTAAGAAACAAGAGTACATATTAACACTATTCTTTAGCTTTTTGACAGTCTTAGTTTTAGCAGTAATAAAGGTAATTGCATTTCAGTGGCACTGATTGTATTCAGTGATGGATATATTTAATCTGGAACCATGAATTAAACATTTTGAGTGAGATGTGCAGCACAGAATAAACTGATGTGGTGCTTGTATTTAACGACTGAATAATTTTAACAATGTAGAAATGGTAATGTTACTATTCAGGAACTAAGAATGAATTTGTTTTTTTTTTTGTTTTGTTTTGTTTTTGTTTTTTTACAGAAAACACACATTTTTCTCTGGGTCGGTAACATTTGCTACAAAACATGACCAATATCTAGCAGCTAAGACAAAGTTATTCATTTAAATTCACAATTGTCCTTCCAGAAATTAAGCAGGAGAAAAGAGATTTGCAGACCCACAAGTGATACAGAACTTGTTTCTTACTCTATGCTTGCTTGCTTGCTTGCTTGCTTGCTGAATGAATGAATGAATGAATGAATGAATTAATTAATTAATTAATACATAAAGGAAGGTGGTGCGGTTGTCATGGCCACCATCACAGCCCTAGTTATTGCTGTAGTTATCTGTATTTTCTTAGTGACTTTTTAATAATCATGTTATGTCAATCAAATCTATTGCTCATTAAGAGTGGCACTACTAGTTCCAACAGGCCATGAGAAGTAATTGACAATTGAAGTAATCAGAGCTCTTGGAATGTCTGAGCATGCTCCTCATCATCAGGTGAATATGAATTTGAATCCTTATTGTCCCAGTCATACGTGACCAAGAGTCCAAGAAAGCATAAGTATAATTGGCCATGTCTCTAGATGGGAACAATGGCATATATCTCTCCATGTTAATCAGAGCTGGCCAAATTCAGACAGCTTATATATACAGAAATTAGAAGTTAGTGTACTCCTCTAGGTACACTAAAGAGTTTAATTATGTTCAATCTGTTCATGTGTCAAAAGAATCACATGTGGACCCTCACCCTCAAAGGGAAAACAGATGGGAATTTTGGTACATCTACATTGCGAGAAAACTGAATGTCGGCTGATCATGATATTATACGGTAGAAGACAAGCCTGGAAAAACTTTATTAAAATCGTAATCTCAATTTGTGTTACAATGCAATTCAAGAACAGCAAGAATTAGAGGTAGATCAATAGTGGATTTTACCAATACCGGCAACTACCTCAAAGCGCTTTGGAGGCTCATTTGTGCCATCAGCCATCAGGCTCCACAACACCACAGCACCAAACTGACAGATTTAAGCCTGATTATATCTGAGACATTATCTAATTGTAAATAATTATTATTGATTGTATAGTGTAAATAGTGTGTGAATACTTCTACAATACAGCATCTGTTCTGTTCTTTTACATTCCTTCGTGTTGCTATGTTGACCTAAATTTCCCCTACGGGGGATTAATAAAGTTATATCTTATCTTATCTTATCTTATCTTAAGCTGGGCGGTACCTGCCGATGACCAATAAATCAATAGTTTTTAAATTGATACTGAATAATAACATAACACTCAAAGTAAAATATTGCTGAATGTATTACAATAATAAACAGTACTGACTGTACCATGAAAATATACGTTTTTAAATGAAATAAATATATTAGGGCTGCAACAACTAAGTAATAATAATGGATAATTAAAACAATCCACGATGAATTTCATTATGGATTAGTCGGGTCTGTGACGTCACTGTAAATAACCCTCATCAGTGACGTCACTTCACAACGGTGAAAAATGCATTTCTATGAATAAAACGCGACTGAAAAACAGCGGAGGTCACAGAGTGAGCTGATGCTGGGGCAAAAGTGCACGATCCAGTTCGTCCAAAACGTGTCTTTTGTAAAAGTGTTTTATAAAGTGTTTTATATCAAGCACTTCAAACATACTCATAAGTGTATTAACGTGGCTTGTCATGTCAGATGCTGTGACAGATGTGTGTGTGTGTGTGAGACAGATGTGTGTGTGCTTTAATGTGTTCCAGACATGTTTTCTTCAGTGCAGAAATGACATTTTTACATTTATATCCTTATCTGTAAATTTTAGAAATTTACGCCAGTATTTCCATTTTACATAAAGACTTCTGATAGCAAGTGAGTCTCCATTAAACTTCACTGAATGAGTGAGTCCTCACATGCAGACATCAAACAGCGCGCAACAGAAAGGAAGCACAATAACTCTGACTAAAATATTGATTTTGATCAAATATGTTGTTTGATGCTTTACTTAGCTATATTTAGAAACAGAGAGAGCAGTAACTGTAATGGGGTAAAAACGTAATTGTATATAAATGTAAGAAGTGTCATATATTTACAGAATAAAGTAATATGTTACTGTGTTCAGATGAGTGAACGTGTGTTACTGCAGAACATTCAACCTCTTATCAGTTAACACTTAGTTTGTGTGTTTTGTTTTTCTTTCTTAGCATTTGAATATAGTGATTTAACTTCTGTTTTAAAGCTTGTGGATAATCAGCTGTTTCTCATTTTTCAAAATATAATGTAATGTAATTTTTTTTTATCCTTTGCACAATCTATAGCATAGCCCACATAGATACCTTTAATATCTTTTTCATAGCCTTCAATTTGCACAATGTTTGGAGGACAACATTGGGCAGAATGTGAAATAAATTTTTAAAAAATACAAAAAATAAAAATTGGCCTTTTAAGCCAACTAATCAATTAATCAAAGAAATAATCTACAGATTAATTATCAAAATAATAGTTAGTTGCAGCCCTAAAATAAATAAATATTAATACATATTAACTGTTAATAAATATTAAAGTAAAAAAAAAAGATATACATCCAAACTGAACCAAAAAAGTAACACTGCAACTAACAAATAAAAATAGAGACATCCAAAATATATATATATTTAAAAAAAAAAAAAAAAAAAAAAAAAAACACTTCAAATAACACAACAAAATTTGTCAGTGATAGTTTTTTTTTAGCCTCTAGAGGCCACTCTCCTACTGTATAATGACAGCAGGCCCTGCTCAGCCGCTCCCGCAATGGATGCAACCAGAAAAAAGTATCGGTGTGGAATTTTGCAGATAACTGATAGCTTTAGCAATCGGTTATCGGTGCTGATTCGTTGGCAAAATCGATCAATAGGTCGACCTCTAGCAAGAATTATTCAGCCTTTGAACTCAGGAAAAGCTCCACTATTCCAAATGATCTGCTGTGAGAAATGACCAAAGACATGGTAGTGCATGACCTCTTACACACAGCTTAAATGCCACAAGTTTCTGTGTAATGAATGTGAAGAGGCAGGACGCAGGTGCCAGAACTCAGCATGTGTTTCATTAAGGGCAATCAAATAAGCATCATTACAATTCAAAACATAGTTTGAAGAACAGGTAGGCAGCATTAAAAAGGGCAAATCCATAACCATAACAAAAACAGAAACGAATTAAAAAAAAAAGGAAAATCGTCAATAGGAAAAACGTGGCTTGGAAACGTGCATTAACTAAATGAGACTTCTTAAAGATACACACACAGAAGGGTATAAAATGTAAGATTAATCAAGACCTAAACTGAAAACTGATGGACATGATGAAACAGAGGTGGTGACAGGACCAGGAAATGAAAGCCAGAACATGTCTGAAAGCTAAACCATGAGTGGATTTAAAAATTAACCAAACACACACGCAGTAAAAAAAAATAAACAAACTCCAGTTCAGCTAGGCAAATGTTTAATGCACTGAATATAAAATTACTAAATAAATAAGACAAGATAAATTAACTCGTCAATAGCTCATTACACGTACAGCAACTTAAAGAAGACTGATTTTCACCCACAGGTGGCTTATGAGTCACTATCCTCAGAACAGATAAAAATCCATGAATAATTATGAAACCTGATATTAATACTGATTACTTGTTTTCATTCTACTTAAAAAGTACACTTTTTATTTTTGCTATATAAAGCTGTTACAGTACAAATGTGCCAGTCATTCTAAATGCAGATAAGCTATCATTCATGAAGCTTTCTTTAGGAAATATAGCTAACACAGACTGCTACAGAAATGGAGCTAGTACAATGTATTTATTTATTAAGTATTGTAATAACATAACCTTACACAGTTGGTGTGTCAAAGAATTGTAAAAGAAAATCTCATTTAGTCAAAAATTGTGCAGACTTATGCCGAGTTTACACTACATGATTTTAGGCCCGATTTTCACTCGCCCACAGTTTTGTGGAGATCACCAACAAAAGCCCAAAATCATAAGCAAATCAGAGCTCTCTCCAATAAGCGACGAACACAATGTATGAATTATCAAAAATGTGATCTGAGATAAGCGCCAACGTGTCGCTGATGCCAGAGAGATATCTAGCATGTTAAATATCTGGACCTGTCTGCGATTCCAAATCGCGTAATGTGAAATGTGTTAACCACAGCGTTGACTTTCAGCCAATGAGAGAGCAAGAAACGGAGCACGGCCTGGGAAGTTTCAGTGGGAGGAGTCCTCATATACCTGCAACAGAACATAAATGCTTACAAGCGACTTAATTTACTTTAAACAATGGTACAAAAACGATCTGCCTATATGAAGTGTATGGACAATGTGATTACACACACCACTATATAATATAGTGTGTATCATAAAATTGGTTGAGTTTCATATCTATTTGTTTGCAGAAAAATATGTAGCAATAAAAACCACTTGCCTTTTTTTTTTTAATAGAATTTTGCTGTAGTTGCTAAGACTAAACCTGGGTTTTATGTGGCACAATAAGGTTTATATAATAATCTTTGTTTACATGTGTAATCACATTTTTAAAAAACTGTATACCATTCATAATTATTAATAAAATATATGCTATAAAAAATAAATACTGTATCCATACTGCATCATAATACCGCAATACGTTAGCTATCCTGTGACATAGATGACTATAATCTTGGTTACACAGTTGCCCAGGTCATGCAATTTTTAGACAGTCCATTATTGACCCCATTACTATAAAGTGCTGGTGAGCTGCGTGCGAGAAATTAGCTAGAGGGGGATTTAACGGGAGAAAACAAAAATATTTTCAATTGTACTTGGTTCTCGTTCCACTCCAGAGTAAGACAATACACATTTTGCCCTTTCTGTGTGTTTACTGTTTGAGAAATAGAAGAGAGAATCTTAAATGTGCAGTGAATGTCCGGTGACCACGAGCCAATCTAAAATGCAGTGGACTGTAAGTGACGTCAATTCGAAATATAAACACGCCCCATAGTATACTCCCATCTCCAACATTGATTGACAGGTTTCTGTGCAAGGCATGGGATATGCAAATGCAAAGGGATTTGTGATTCCGTTTGAATATTGGCAGGCTCCATACAAGACATTGAGGAAGTGAAATAGCAAACAGGGCAATTGCTATTGAGATTTTAAATTTGGCAGACACTGTACATTCGTGTAAATGGAAATGCAAATGGTAATACACAATTTGCATTTTCATTTGAATTATGTCACAATTTATGCATCCACAAGTAGGAAAAGCAATTGCAAATACAGTTTGCAATTGCTTTTGAATATTGTAGGCAAAATACTTTCATAAGGTAGCACTGATCCTTTTTAAATCGAATAAATTTTAAATTATTGTGCTGATAAATGCTGCATCATTTTAATTTCCCTATCGTACAGATATATTTTGAAATAGAGCTTTCCTTGCTTATTTGTCTTCTCTCTTCAGGGCAATGCAGTGAAGGTGTATCTTAACTGAGGCCCATGTATGATTTACTAGTCCTTAAATCCTGAAGTACACATTCCCTGGATTAACAGCTTGACAAGGAATATTAAATATCACTAGATCCCATATTCTGTGTAGATACACTGCTATTATTAAATGTAACTGAGAAAGTGTATTTAAATACCAAAATGTTTCAAGCTGTTCATTTACTACTATAATCTCTGCATGCTGTAAAAACCTGGAATCTTTCCACAGCTGCCATTTATGTGGGAAACGCATTTATCTAATTATTACATGTTAGCAAACTACTACTTTGTAGTGTAGCATGGAGCTGTGAGGTCTTGCAGTATAGTAGTGGATGTGGGTGTCTGTAGAGACAGTTAATTATAGAGGCACTGCCTACTTGCTCCGCAGTGCTGAAAACAACCTTAATTACAGAAATCTGTGAGTACACGAAAGAAGGGTAACTATCAGATGAAAGAAAATAGTTAAATCAAAAGCTGGTTGTTAAAGGCGCTATACAAATAAAACTGATTAGAACTTTCCCACTAAGCAAATTGGAACTGTAACCAAAACTGGTGGAAGGAGCATTAATTAATATAAATGACATTCAGAAAAGATTTCTGGTTTGTCATTTTGATGATAATTTCTATGCAGTCTCTAAAATGAACAATATACATTTACTAATATATGTCCTTACTTCATTCATTCATTCATTTATTAATCTTCAGTAATCTTCTTTACCCTAGTGTCTGGATCTAGAGTCTGTAGTGGGAATATACCCCAGATGATGCAATTTAGAGTGGCCAATCCACCTAACTGCATGTTTTTGGGAGGTGGTAGGAAACAGTAATTATGTACATAAAAACATGTATATTTCATGGTGGCTTAGTGGATAACACATTTGCTCCGCACCTCAAGCTTTGGGGGTTTGAAACCCGTCTCCGCCCTGTGTGTGCGGAGTTTGCATGTTCTCACCATGCTTTGGTGATTTATTCTGGGTATTCCGGTTTCCTCCCCCAAGGCCAAAGACATGCGTTGTAAATTATCCGTAGTGTGTGATTGTGTCCTGCAAAGGGTTGGCACCCCCTCCAAGGTGTCCCCTGTCTTGTTCACCAAGTTCCCTGGGATAGGCTCCCCACGACCCTGTGTAGGATAAGCGGTATTGAAAATGGATAGATATACATTCAGCTCCAGAATTACTGCCCCGCCGCCCAGTCCTCCGTCCCCACTAAAGGTGTAAAAGAAGGGTATTAAAAAACATCTCTGGTTAATAATCTTAATTAAGGTTGGCACAATGGCATAGCAGGCAGTATTGATCTTGGGTTACTCAATTCAATTCAATTTTATTTGTATAGCACTTTTAACAATGGACATTGTCCAAAAGCAGCTTTACAGAAATATATGAATTCAGAATATAAATTTTTAATTTATCAATTTATCCCTAATGAGCAAGCCAGAGGCGAAGGTGGCATGGAAAAATCCCTGAGACGATATGAAGAAGAAACCTTGAGAGGAACCAGACTCAAAAGGGAACCCAACCTCATCTGGGTGACAACGGATAGTGTGATTATAAATGAATCCCTTATATAAATGTGCTAATATTACATGTTCAAATAGTGCAGTTTTGTAGTCAGTTTTACATGAAGTCTGTTTTGTTGAACTTCTCCACTGTTCACTGATTGAGACTTGAGCGCAAAACTGTTTGCGGTAATTGCTGTGCTGAGGCTATAATAGCAATTTGTAGACCTCGCCATCATAGCATAACTGTTCACATGAGTTGAGGTCCAAAGCCATCTCCGTGGTCTTCAAGTGGCTCTATCCTCAGCAATCCCAGTGATCTTTAGGCTGCACCGCGTGGGGCCATCCTCAGCAGCAGCATGTAACTTCCAATTGATGAAAACTCCAACCAGAAATAGGGCATCAGGATGGATCAGGCAGATCCAGAGAACAGAAGGGGTCAGGATCACTGGCATCTCAGGAGTTACTGTCTGTTTGGAGTTTCACATGGGTTTCCTCAGCGTTCCCCCGAATTCTTTCAACCTTCCAGAACATACATGTAGGCAGACTGGATGGACTGGCATACTATCCAGGGTGTATTACCATCTCGCCGTTCCCAGGAGATGCTTCAAATCCACTGCAATCCTGACCAGAATAAAGTGGTTACTGAAAATGAATGATTAATGTGAGCTTGTGAGAGGAAACTTAATCCTAATGTTTCACCTGGTCGAACAGAGGCTTCACAATATTTTCCACTATGTTTCATTTTATGAATGAGTGCTGTAGTGTGTAGATATTCATGAATGTAATTCGACAATCAATACAGACAACAGCCTCTAGGGAGTAAAAAAGAAATGGTGAAGAGAAATATAGACACTGTGTGTAAGCAGTGAACTGCAGAGATGAGGCAAAGCCTATGAAAAGCTGTCAGATGCACAAGTGCCTCTATAAAGTGTTGTGTAAAAATGACCACACTGGCAAACACATGAATATGATTACTGTCTGATCCATGTCTAGTTCTGACTTTGTGTGACAAGACTATGCTGATAATCATCTGATTTAGAATTTTGATGGGATTTTGCCTCTATGCTGAAATGGAAGTGACACATCGTCTTTGCTTAATGAATGAACACAAGCAAAAAAAAATATTTTTAATAGGTCTATAAACGCTCTCATTTCTAGTTCCAGCCATCAAGTTATGAAATGTATGCACATCTTAAGAATTATTTCAGACATCATTTGGCATAGTGAGTACTGTGTAATTAACGACTCTCTTAGCCTTATTTGCCTGTAATCCCTTCTCTGCTCACAAGTCTTTAATTGGCTTCCTATATGTGCAAGTATAAAGAAACGTTTTTTAACCAGCAAGTTTCCATTTCCACATTGATCTGTCACATTACTTTTTTCTCCCCAGAGAGCAATGTTTGTAATAATATACTTGCTCAAAATAAGTGAGTATCAGTGGTGGCTCATTCATAGCGGCATCAACAAATTTTAATCTTCATAACATCCTCATTCAAAACTTCATAGATTTTAAATTCCATTTGAAATCTGAAATACCTATTTTGAGTGGCCAACGATTTAAGAACTGTTGCCATTTAACAGATATGTCAATGTTCTGTTGATGTGATTGCTTTTCTAGATTGTGGGGCAGCAGTGGCTGAAAAATGGTCAAAAATGGGAATGACAATAAGCATTAATAGAGGATTAAAAATAGAGGATTGGGGCAGGAATTCAGGGGTGGTCATACTAGACTTTCACCATGTGAAATTTCTGTTGACTTCCATTCATACGCATGTGAATGCTGGAGACCGGAAACCCAAGCTTCATGAGAATAAGTTTTGGTGAACTCTCACCTGCGAATTCATATCACGTGAAAACGTGTGATCAATAGTTGATCGACACTGCATGGCATGACTCAGAAAATCCAAGATTTAGGAAGTACTGATTATTGCGGTGTCACACCATCCAGTTTTATGCCATTTTATACAACACAGCTTTAAAATAATATAAAATCAACATCAAAAGAAAAGCTGCCTGGATTGCATTGTTGCTGCATACAGGAAAATATGTTATATTTTAACAACGGCGTGTGATGTAATATCTGATTGCTGTGAATGACTGCAGTGAGGAAAGTGAGACTTTTTTTTTCCTCCGCAAAAAAGTGAATGCTTCAAAGCTGTGGTTGGTGGACCACCATGTCAGTCAGCTGTGGAAATTCAAACATCACGCTCTGCTCCAATCCCCATGGCAACAGTAAGCTGAGCGTGGAAAGCCACCCAGGTGCTATTTGCAATGTTAGGATTTTTAATAAGATTTGAATCAGACGTCAATCTGCCGGTAGTCAAAAAGGAAAACAATGATGAGGTAAAAATGTGAACAAAATTTATACTATTAATGTTAAGCCATATACATTTTTAAAGTAATTTACTCTGATTAATGATGCCAGTGTGTGCTGAGTGACATGGTGGCTGGATTAGTTATCTAAGGTAGCTAAACGTTTTAACCATGCCAGTGATGGAAAGTGCTCTTTCAGCTCATCTACCAATTATGTCTTCCATGAGTAGGGTAGTAATGCTTATTCATATCAAAAGTTGTATATTAATCTGTATGACAGGCATAACTGTTATACTAGTGAATTGGTATAGACTATTTCCTGATGAACTCCCAGTGTGGTTAAGCTAGGTTAGACTAGCCGTGTGTATTAATGAGAGTATGTGGCTCAGTGTTGTGAAGTTAGAGACTTAGTCGCTACATCGGGCGATTTTTTTTTTACACCTGTTTAGCAGCTTTAATGCAAAAAAAAGCCTATTGAGAAATCAAGTGACTTTTTTGAGCAGACGATAGTGGCTGTCCTGAACATGATACAGCTTTCCAGCTCACTAACAACTGCAGATATACGAATTGAGAGAGTCGGTTCGCTCCACTCAACATCAGTGTGTAATGCCTGACTGTGTTGTGCTTGTGACCAATCACCACTCACCACTGTTTCCAATGACTAATCATTGACCATAATTATTACCAATGACCAATCATTGAACACCATTGTTCTCAATGATCAATCACTGATCACCACTGTTCCCAATGACCAATCACTGATCACCACTGTTTTCAATGACCAATCACTGATCACCATTGTTCCTAGTGACCAATCACAGATCACCATTGTTCCCAATGACCAATCACTGATCACTATTGTTACCAGTGACCAATCACTGTTTACCACTGTTTGTGTCTCCCTTCTTCATTTTAAACTCTCTTCTTGGCGGTAGTAATAAAACCGAATATCTTTCAAGACTATTCCTTGTCACTTTTTCTCTGTGTTTTTAAAAGAAAGTAGCATTTTATAAATGTGTAGATTTATAAAAGCTCAGTTTGTCATGCCATGACCAAAATCTGACTTCTTTCTATAAGTAATAAATGAAAATGTATTATTTTCTAATTTGATAATACACTATTCTATTTTAATTTATTATATACAGTATGTCTGGAGCCTTTTTTAGTTACTTTGCTCTGAAAAGAGTTGGCAACGATGGCGTAGCTATTACACAGAAGTACTCAAAAGCTCAAAGCTGAGAGAAAGGAGAGAAAGGAAGAGCTTATTTTGTACCTTAGAGCAACCCGATTCAAGACATCATAAAATGGTAAATGGTCATAAAATGGGCAAAACATGTACACGATAAATTGGAGTGCTTTTACTTTGGCATATTAAAGTAATCTGCAGTCTAGATTTTTCTCTCTACTTCCTATTTTGCGTATAATTGCACTGGGTTTTCGGGGAACAAATTTTTTTTCAAATAATACAGTATACTTAATGCTGTCTGTGTAATTTTTATGCTCTTACCAATACTTGTGCTTATTTTGTGATAATTATATGATTCTATAGTCAGGATAATCCAAAAGAAGCTGACTGATGATGTTAACAGCAGTACAATAAATTTAAACCAAGAAAAAAACTTAACGGTATTGTTAACAAAAGAAATTTAATATTTGCTATGGTCAGTTTTCAGTTCGGGACAGGTGACACAAAATTTCAGGACGATTCTGGAAGAAAAAGATTAGTCTGGAGCCCTGGTTGCCAGTGTGAACTGGTTTAAAAATACTCTGTGGCTGCCAAGATCTTGTTTTATAGCAAACTGTTGGAAGTAAATCTAACAAATGTCTACTGAAAATGCAAAGTGTAAGTGCAGACAGAGTGTCTATGTGGCACAGAACCATTTCTATTGTAAGATATACTGCAAAGCCAGGGAGACGGAAAGGAGGATGATTGTTAAAAAAAAAAAATAATTGTTTATTGTCAGCTATTTTTTTCAGACAATCACGATGATGTTATTATGGATCAATGTAACGTGTGGACTGAAGAAGCAGAACACAAGTTCGTCAAATAGCCGTGTAGTTTAGCCAGGGGTTTTCCACAAATCATTATCAACTTCGCAGCATTGGTTATATAACAGGCAGACAGCAACACACAAGGATAATCCATAATTGTAATACGTGAAAAAATGAGGAAATTTATCCACTCTGGATGCTCTTTGAGCTTCAGGTTTCTGAGTTGGGGGCATGTCAGTAAAAAACATGGTGGAATCAATGGATGGAACGTCTGTAGTTGACGATAAATTTGCTGAAATTGAATGTTTAATCGTCTCAGAAGCTGATTTAGTTATTATGTTTAATATTATTATTAAGCTAACTGCCTGCACAAAATACGATAGCATTGTACAATTATGATACAGCAAAGTTTTTTTTAACTCTACTTCTAGAAAATTAACAAAAAAATGTGCATCAAGTGTGTTTTGCTTTTTAATGTTTATAATCAATTTATAAAGCCACATATTGTATTTCCTTTTGTAGTTAATTAAGAGAAGGTACACCGCCATCTTGCTCGACCAAGTGACATGAATGCACCTGACGTCGTAACTACGACTTCCAAACTCGGAAGTACTTCCCAGGAGGACTTGAACGCACAGTTAGTACTGACTCAAATCGACTGACAATACTGTACGTCTCAACCAGACCCATAGCAAGGACTCTATAAAACCTCACCCAAAAAAACCCTCTGTATATTCATGTTTAATACAGGTTATTTTATTTTTTATCAGATTATTCATATTAAGCACATCATTACTACATGAAAATTCCAGTAATGGATGAGTAAACTCCAGCAAACTGCTAAATTATAGAAGTATATGAAGAATGGTCCATTTCACCAGTCCAGATAGGTCTGTATTTGTTCCAGTTACAGATGTATGCAAAATAGAGACACATCCATGTAAAGTCATTAGTTATCAACAGTGATTAACCACCCCTTGACCCCTCCACCCCACCCTGCGGTATTCCCCCTAAGAACATTATTACCCCTCAGCATTTGCATTTCTCATTTTGTGATGCCTTGCTGATAAAATGGTTTGGCTATTTGTCAGCGTACATTCTTTCCATCTTCCTTATCTGACATGATGTCTACAGTCGCTGCCCTTTCATTTATCAACCATGCATATGGATAGTTTTGTGCATACATTTAGAAACTCCCGACCATGCGTATGCAGAATCCCCTAGTGGTAGAAATGTGTAATCAGCGGTGAACTGATTATGAGGAGCTCCTCATAATCTTATTGTTGATTAAGTCAGCATAATTGAGAGTAACTTCTGATTATGGTGTTTTGAAGGTGCAGACAGGTGACATATATGAAATGTAAAGTAAAATAATATAAAATCTAAATGGATCAATTGTAATGAAGCAGACAGTGACTACACTTGCCTTACTTGAAGATCTGACATGCACAGCTTTGCGCAGTGTTTTTACAGACCACAGGAAACTCTTTGCTGAGCGTGATAAGTGGTTCATCAGTTGATTTCGTTTGCCCAGTGTAATATCACTTACTCTCTGCCAGCATCTCGGCCCACTTTGGGAGAGGCCAATAAAACACAACAATAGCATCACCATGAACACTTAAGTCCTTTATACTTGAGGGGTTTTAGCCATGGGGCATATTTCACCAGGACAGGTCTGACATTTCCCAACTAGCCATGAACTGAATAATAACGCATCTCACATGCATTCCCAATGCTCAAGCGCTAATGCATTACACTTCCAAACACAGCAGCAAGAAAGACAACAATAATGAGGCATTATCATGGCGACGGAGCTTTCAAAACAAAAATCACACTTTTAACGAGAAGTTGTTTACCATGTATATCGGTTTGGGTCGTTTCTGTGATAATTGTGAACAATATAGTAGTATACTGGTGCTTCTTACACATAAATTTCAAACTTGTTCGATGTACATGTCAAGAGATTACAATAAAATACAAACCTATACAATAAAATACAAACAAATCTCAGGATCAGTGTCTGCAAAACTCAAGGAGAGCTAAGAGGATTAGGAGGATGTGACCACCATGGGCAATTGATTTGGTAGGAGCATTCAGCTATGTCTTATTATGTTATATTATTCTGAAATTAAAATCAAATGAAATGAAATACAGACTGATGAAGACAGTCCTTACCTGGTGTGTGGAATATGTTGTGTGTGTTTGCGTCTTGTAGTTTCCTGGGAGAACTATATAAGGATTCAATGGACTCTACAAAGTAACATTACTTAGGGAATATATATATATATATATATATATATATATATATATATATATATATATATATATATATATATATATATATATATATATAATGAATAAAGACTGCAATTCCCAATAACAATTCATGCCCAAGACTTGAACTGTGTCCCAAATGATGTACTATACACTATATGCTATACACTATGCACTCTCTACCATCTAGTTTATGAATTTTAGAAGGGTAGTTTCAGCGTAAATGGAACATTGCTTTACTAACTGGTAGCAAAAGCCATTTCCCAGTCGATGACTAATGACATCAAACGAATGTAATGCGACACTGTTAGCTTTAGAATACACAGAGTCAATAAAAATGTATTTCACCATATCAAGGCACAATAAACAATAAAATGAGGAAATACATTTACTAATAAGTTTTCACACTCCTTTTTTGCTGAGCAATTTGGAGCCAGCACTAGCACTTGGTAACCCTGCCTATCTTTCTACGGAAGCAAACTTTGAATGCATGAAGTGTCCAACATTCCACACTTAATTTTTTCAGGTGAATAAGTGCATCATCTGGGTACTTGAAGCGCAAATGGATTGGATTTCGTTGGATTCCTGATTGGAAGGTCGTGAGTTCAAATCCCAGCTCTGCCAAACTGCCATTGCTGAGAAACTGCCATTGAGAAAGGCCCTTAATCCTAAACTGCTCATTTGTAAGTCGCTCTGGATAAGGGCGTCTGCCAAATGCCTTAAATGTAAATGTACCTAAGCACTGCTCTTGTAATCATAAAAACCCTGATGCTCATATTGAACATTCTTTCACTGCACTCAGTACTCTCTGACTTCATAGTATAGAACTGTAAAAGAGCAATGATTTATAATTCCACAATCTGGTGTCACCCAGAAGAGCATGAGTTCCCTTTCGAATATGGTTCCTCTCAAGATTTCTTCGTCATGTTGTTGGAGTTGGTGTTGCCACTGTCACCTCTAGATTGCTCATTAAGGATCTAACTAATCTAGATTTCTAGAAAGCTGCGTTGGGTCTGCAATGTCTACTGTTATTCCCGCTGCGCATTTAAAATCAATAATTCGAATCAAACTATGGTTCTATGATAACCACTCTGGACGTGAAAATCAGAGCCCTTCTTGCACGTGTGCACTCGCATACTGAGACCTTTCAACCAACTCACATAATGACGGAGTGATTTTCCATACACCTCGCAGCTATCACAAAGCACCCCGACCATGACTAACCATCACCAGCAAAGAGGGCAGTTGGCTAGAATACAGCAATGCTGCTTACAAAACAGAAAGTAATAGACGATCTACAGCACTGATGTGTTAAAACAAAAAGGCTGGAAAACATTTTCTCTAATTTGCACAGAGTGCCTCATGCTCCGCAACTCCTTAACTACTCGTAATGAAGCGCTCAAACATGATCATCTAACCCATTTTCCTGTGGCAGAATGCAAGCAATAAATAAAGGTCATAAAAACGATATAGATTTTGTGTTGGCAGTGATGCGCGGTGACGTCTTCAATGCTCTTTTAACTGCCTCAGACCGTTTATAACTTTTGCATTTGAGCTACTAGTGAAATGCAATTTTATCAGAAGCTAAAAACGGACGGATTAACTGTTTTGCTTCTATTGCCATTTTCTATTTTGTGCTGTAACGTTGATATATATAGAAATGCACTTAGACTATACCTAGAGGAAGATACGGTTTCGGCTTGCACCCACAGAGGGGCAGCTAGGCATCTTCTGTGCCGTATTTGGAATAGATTAAAACAGTCTTCCTAAAATATAATCAAAGAGAATGCTTGACACAAGCAAGCTTCCATCGACTGTATGCAAGCGATAAAATGTCTGCAAACATCTCTACTCGTAGATCGTGCCCATTAATAGGCACTTTGCAATAAATAAATAAAACCTTTACATAAGGATATCACTTCCTGTCCCATAAACTTTACTTTGTCTGTAAAAATAAAAAAGTCTGATATATTTCTATCAAGATTTCATGTCATACATTCTTCACTTGTCACATTTCATTTTTCACCTGATTCGGCGACAAAATCTAAACAAACACAATCTACAGACTCCTTAATCACCAGTGGCCTGTTTCTCAGGCTGTAATTCCTCTGCCAGTCTCCACAGTAAGCAACGTCCTCAAGACAACAACAACTTCAGTCTGTACAAAATAAACATAGATAGCCATAGATGCTTAACGATTGAAAATTATGTAAAAGTGGAAAAAAAATGTGTCGTGATTTGATGACCAAACGCTGCACTATGACACCAACAAGCTATAGAGAATGTGAAGATACGTCACACCGTGTTGCATGTTGGGACGTGGGCGCCATCTTATGAGGATCACGTTCTGTTACCAGTGTCTGTTTAGCTTTTGTTTTTGGATAAACAGTTGCTTAAATTGTTCTAATGTTGATAGAAAAGCGAAGAGATCAAGAAGGGGAAAAAAAGGAAAAGGGACCCTACTGAGAGAAACTTAATTTGGATGCCAAGCAACGGTATTTAAATTAACAACATCGATCCATACAATGTAGCAGCCCAGGACTGGATTACAGTCCCCAATGTACTACCTCCACTATCATACCCGGACATTGTAAACTATCTTGTTTTTGGACTTAGTTCTTACACTTTGTCTGAGTTTAAATGTTATAAATCACTAGAAGCTCATGAACAGTTTTGTAGTGGCTGGATGCAAGATCTGCGAAAGCACAGTAAAGGTACGGTAAAAGGTAAGGGGTCACTCCTTATTTTGGGCCAATTATTAAAACAAAAAATTTAAAACCTTCAAAAACCACTCCACTATCTTTTTTTGTTTGTTTGTTAACTCATGGGCAGGGTATAATTAGCCACATTATTATTTTTTTAAAAATCTGCAATGAACATTATTATATATTTATATATTTTATAAATATATCTTTTTATTTATTATATATTATAAATATCTACTATTTATATTATACTCCATATTATATTTCTGTCATGCAACAGGTTATGCACTCCCAGCGCCTAAGCGAGGTTCCTCTGAAGGCTTGGCTATCATAAACTCCTCTGGTAAAGTTTCCTCAGCCCATTGGACATGCATGGCTAGTTTTTATCGTATTGTATTGTTTTTTTCTCTACATCCTATTTTCATATTTATATATTCTATTGTTTTTATTGTACTATATTATTTTTTGTTCTGCATGCCCTGTTCAAGCTGTTTTGAGTGTACAAAATAATAATAAATAAGACTAGACTAATAAATAAATAAGCTAGCAAGTCGTTTTAAGTCTTTATTCTGTTCATATATTTAAAAAGTTGCTTTACAAACAATAAAAACAAGGCATGTAAAAAAAATTTAAACCCACGCCATCCTGCGTCTTCTCATCACCTCCTCGACCTGCTTCCCTTCGTGTGTTTTACACGCAGGAAAGGTGAAAAAACATATTCCATTGTCCAGTTTTTCTCCCAGACCTATTGTTTTACTTACTGTTGCAGTTCTTGATGCAGCAAGATTGACCTACCATGGCTATTTTGTTTTCCGAGTCATGAAAGAAAACCAAAACGCTTGCTTCAAACTCAATGCAGAAGGGAAGCTGGATCCTCATAAGATGGCGTTACCCAAAATTCAATGCGGCGTGACGTCAAATTCACATTCTCTATACAGTAACATAAAGGTTCGTTTTCCTTTCACTGTGTGTACTCTCTGGTCTACTGCTTCTTGTTCAATATCTCTAATCATACTGTCAACAATAGAATCGAGAAGAAACTCTGCTTCCCAGAACACATCACAGCCTACAGATATGGCTGCAATGGACTACACTTCTCAACACCCACTGACTTTGGGTGCGCCTCAATCAGCTCGCTAGCCTCCTAGGTCATGAATCAGTTATATTGTGTACATGAGTTCAGGCACTGGTAAGGACCCTGGCTCACTACACATTGAGACACTGGTGACTCAATTTCCTGTGACATGACTACGTACTCGCATTGTAAAACGTCACCACTGGCATTTATCAACAACAGGCAGGACCGATATCTTTCCAACATTATAAATTTGTTAGCTTAATCATTTGTTAGCTTTTCCTGTCATGGTCCTTCAAGCAGGATCATAGCCTATCTAGTGGATTATTATTATTATTAAATTATTAAACATTTAAAAGTCACAAACCGTACTGTATATAGAACATCAAATAAAGTTAAAAATCACTAACATAAGTAATCCTTTAAAAGTTACACCAACAATAACAAGCTACTTACAGTTGGCTGAGAGTTCATCTGCTTTTTTTTTTCAAGCTGAGAGGCTTCAGAAAACATGACATCATTTGCAGTAAGGAGACATAGAGAGCATTGATGCTCCCTGGTTTTTTGCGGTGCATTGTGAGATTTCTTTTAGAGAGCGAATGTTCAAGTGCACTGGAAGGACTTTGTGATTGAGATAGCCCTTAAAATGGCAGACTCCCTGATCATTGCCCTGACTACTGAACTAGGCAGCTGATTGAGATGCACCCTTTGTAGTAGTTACATTCACCTGATTTCTAATAACACACACCTGAACACATTCAACTCCACACTGTAGATAAGAACTCCAGTTCCACACTCACATTACAAAGGAATGCTTGGTGTGTATCTACGTGAATTTACCAAGCCTTTATTTCTGTATTGCTATTCTGGTTTTGACTTGTTTTCTGTCTCTCATAATGTTTTTGTACACTGTTTTGGATTTGTTTGCCAGCCCCTGTAATAAAACCTCAAACTGCATTTGCAGCCGTCTTCGCCTCCATCTCATGACACATATGCTGTTCACAGAACTTTCATACATTTACACCTAGCACTTTGAATCTGGACAACTGGACAAGAAACTATTAGCTGTCACTGTCATATCTAAGGGCTGCACTACAACACAAAGACAGCTGCTATAATTAATAACCTCAGTTCTGAGGGAATAACACATTGATCCACATTGTGTTATTTATGAAGACTCCATACTTTTTTTTTGCTGCTTTATCCATCTGAGCTGTTGCACTATTACTGCCAAACACTTTATACTGTTTATACAACAGTATAAACAGTATACCTTATATACATTATAAACCTATAATGTTTCTTCGTTGCTACCGTTGCACACATAGGATATATCCATCCATCCATCCATCCATCTTCAACCGCTTACTCCTTTTCAGGGTCGCGGGGGAACCTGGAGCCTATCCCAGGAAGCATCGGGCACAAGGTGGGGTACACCCTGAACAGGGTGCCAGTCCATCGCAGGCCCCAATACATAGGATATATTTTTTTTTTTATTGCATTCTTAATCTATTATTACTTACATAGCATCTAGTAACAAAGTTGCAAAACCAATTTCATTGTACTTGTGCAATGACAATAAAGATTTTCCATTCTATTCTAAACAATGGAGCTTTTGTCCACATTCGTGCATTTGCCATCTCAGTATTAGCCTGATGTTATCACTTTTGAATCTCTGCCTTCTAAAAAATGTTTGTTGATCTTGGGCTTTTTTTCTTCAAATAAAAATGCTAAGCTTTCTATCCAGGTTTTATATTTAATTAGAGATATTTATGCATGGACAGCTGAAGATATGAACCTGTGCCCATTGGAGCACAGACAGAAGTGGAACCCAACGTGGTCTTCTGCTGTTGTAGCCCATCCACCTCAAGGTTCAACATGTTATGTGTTCTGAGATGCTTTTCTGCTCACCACGGCTGTAAAGAGTGCTTATTTGAGTTACAGTAGCCTTCCTGTCACCTCAAACCATTCTGACCATTTTCTTCTGACTCTCGCATCAACAAGGCATTTCAACATGTAAAACTGCTGCTCACCGGATGTTTTTTTGTTGTTGTTGTTGTTTTTGGTTTTTGCACTATACAGATTGTTTGTGAAAATCCCAGAAGGTCAGCAGTTTTGAAATACTTTTTACCAGCTCATCTGGCACCAACAACTAATCAAAGTCAAAGTCACTCAGATTACATTTTTTTCACCATTCAGAAAATTGATGTGATCAGGATGCTCTGATGTAGGCTAATTAGGCTTGGGGGGCATGGTGGCTTAGTGGTTAGCACATTTGCCTCGCACCTCCAGGGTTGGGTGTTTGATTCCTGTTTCTGCCTTGTGTGTGTGGAGTTTGCATGTTCTCCCTATGCTTAGGGGACGTCCTCCAGGTACTCCGGTTTCCTCCCAGTCCAAAGACATGCGTTGCAGACTGATTGGCATTTCCAAATTGTCCTTGTGTGAATGAATGTGTCTATGAATGCAATGGACTGGCACGCCATCCAGAGTGCCCCCTGCCTCATGCCCCGAGTCCCCTGGGATAGGCTCCAGCCTTCCCGTGACCCCATGTAGGAGAAGCGGCATAGAAAATGAATGGATTGATGGACGGATTATTAGGATTAAATTATGTGCATCATCTGCCACACGAGTCCATGTGAATTAGCTGTTACTGTAGAAAGACATTAATAAAAGCCTGTGGTTTGCCTTGCAGCTGCAACTACTGTCAGAGCTGTGCTGTTGTAGAAAATGAATTAACACCTGCTCACCAATCTGATTTTCGACCTCAACAGTGCAACATCAAGTTATAAAGTTATTTGGCCAAAATGTTCAAAAAACATGTTTTGACAGAATTATATTAAGCCCCTACTAGTAGGACATTAAACATTCAAATGTGGCTTTTTTTTCCCCAAGAATGGTACCTTCACATTAAATTTGGATGTCTGACACCTTTGAAAGGTTATATTGAGCTTTGTAATGTTTGTCCCACCGTGCTTGAACGGCTACAACAGGAGCAGGTGTTGTTCAGACAACAGAGTGTTTATGCATCACACTCATATATTCACCTCCGCTTTATTATTCTGTCACTTGAACTCTATGAGGCTCAGAATTCAATCCTCACGGTGCACACAATTCCTAAAACGTGACGCTCTCCTCAATTACTGTTATTCAGACCCAGCAGAGACTTTGCTCTAAATCTCTACACATAGTGCCTGAAAATTATGGATCGCTTACAACAGTGTCGCTGTAACTTCTTCAGTGGTTTATGATCAGTACATTCTTGCTTCAGCAACTGGTGTAGATGTAGCAGCTGCTACACTCACTGTCCTCGAACCTCTTAAAGACATGTCTGGGAAAATAAAGCAACCATTAAACAAGAAGGAAAACTCTAAATTGTGCTACTCAAACTAGGACACTGAGAAGTCAAGACATATCTTGAAATACAGAGGTATTTCAGACACTGTTTGAGTAAATGTTATACAATAGAGATAATGGATACTTGCATAACATTGGCACATCCTGGACTGATTTTGCATTTCACTGAGAGATTTTCTGTCAGTTTTTTATTACTGCTGTGCGTGTGTGTGCGTGTGTGTGCGCGTGTGTGCGCGTGTGTGCGTGTACAAAATTACAGACTGCAAGAGTGTCAATGATATTATAACCAGTGTTGGGAAAGTTACTCCAAAAAGTAATCCACTACAGATTACTAATTACTACTTTAAAATTGCAATCTGATTACATTACTGATTACTACATGTAAAAAGTAATTCGATTACTAATTACTTTACTTTCAAGTTACTTTCAAAACCTATCAAACTTACAAAAATACACTACAAAGTGAAACTCATAGTTCTTTCAGTAATTTTAGTGCACGTCAATGTATGAAATGGTCAGAAAACATTGGATTTATCATAAAACTTGCCTCGGGTGTTGTCAATGTTTGTAGGACCAGACTGATAAAATATCAAACTTTTCTAACTAGGCTAGTTCGGTGTCGCTAGCTAAGGGGAGGCACAACTAAGATATGGGTTTAGCTGTTACAGTGCCATGCAGAGTACATTATTTTTCCTTATGCTCTGCTCATATCGTGTTCACATAAACTGGAACTCATAGATATTTACACAACTTGTTTTCTTGCCCAGCATCACAGGATGTTACTGTTTCAGTTTCAACCCATTTACTGGTTTAAAAAATAAAAAAATCAGCGTATATCCATTTTTCCTCACAGTGACTCTGTGAGCTAGCATATGGCAGAATTGAGAGACTGTCAGTCAATAAGACACAACTGTTTCCACGTGTTTTCCTGTGAACCCTGCCTGATTGATCTCACCTCCATTCACTGAAGATATAACATTAGAACACTTCTTTTACTAACGTTCAGTTACATAGCGACAAACCACTTCAAGTAGAGAATTACTCAGGGTTAAAGAAAAAATTTCTGGGCTACAGCCCCCAACGTCCAGGCCATGTCACGCCTCTGGCAGTTGCTAAAAACGTGATAAATTTTAAAAATGTATTTTTACTTATATATTGTATCCTTAACAATAAATTTATAATACAAGTAACATAATTTTATTGACATCAGTAACTGTAACCAAATTATACAAATTTAAAATGTAATGCGTTACATTACTGCGTTATCAGAAAAAGTCATTAGAATACAGCATTATTTTGTATTGAGTTATACTCAACTCTGATTATGATTACATGTCAGAGACAAAACAAATTCACATAAGGGTTCATATAAACTCACTGGTCACTTTAATAGGAACACCTGTACACTTGCTCAGTCATGTACTTATATCAGCCAAACAGGTGGCAGCAGTGCACTACATAAAATTATGCGGATACAGGTGAAGAGTTCTAGATAATGTTCACGTCAAACCTCGGATTGGGGAAACAACGGGATGACTGCACGGGGTACTGTACATGCTCTCCGAAACTGGATAGTTGAAAATTGTAAAAAGAACAAGTGATGTTTTCCAATCTCCCTCTGTCCAGTATCGGTGAGCCATGATATCCCAATGTAGGGACTTTATTTTGAGAAAAGGAGCATCTTCAATAAGTGTCTGTAAAAGAAAAAAAAACTTTCAGTAGCGTACATACTCCGGTGATGCCATGCTATGCTGGCTGATTCTCCTCATGCTCATGCAGGATTAAAATGTCTACAACATGCTACTGTGTGATGTGAAGATAACAATCCCACTGACACCATTTCAAAGTTCTTGCTCACCAGAAGTGGAGCATCGGCGTGTGAATTATTTACAGCATCTCTAAGACAAACAGCAGAAACTCACACTGCTCTCAATGACACAATTTCCATCTACCTACACACACTGCCCTTTTGTGACTTATACAGAGTGTACACCTAACTGAAGCATGCAGTTAAAGGACAGGAGTCATAGAACCAAACGTTGTGTAAAAGATATAAAGCTGCTATGAGTGAAAGTGCATATTTTCATAGGTTACACACATTTTTATTCTTCCTGACGTCTTAAATGTTTTTGTAGGAATAAAAAAAGAATACTATTCAGTTAGTGGCACCCATATTGTCTTATTTGCTGATAACAGGTAGCTTAAAGTGGATAATATTTTTTTTAATTATTCAACAATGATTTGAATTACAGACTTCATACTTCCCACATACCTTCATGTATATGTTCACTTCTTTGATCAAGTGCAACTTTACCCATATTTGCAGTGAGTACCTCACCTTTTCAGTGAAATCAAAAGGAGTTCTTTGGTAAAATTATACCAAAGCAGCTCAAGTGTCAAAATGAAGCCTTTATTAAACCTTTTCAATATATCAAGTACTTACAATAGATCAGTGGATGTCCATTATGTGTAGGCATTGAAGCACACACAAAAAAGTCACGCATTTAAATGATGGTGTAGTAAACAATTTAAAGGTAATAAATGGCTGTTGCATAGCAGATGTTGTAGTGTGTGATAAGAGGCAGCAAGGTGATAAAAGTTGTACACTCACTAATTTCTGTGCTCGTAATTATGTATTGTAATTGATTGACGATACAGAGCTCATAAAGATGTTTTTTTTGTTGTTGTAATTTTTTCCCCCTTTCAATTTATGCTATAACACAGTAGTAGCCATAATGACCATGGTTGTTATGGTTAAACTATAATTCTATGACGTGAAAAATAGTATCACAACCTTATGAATCTATTGCTATTCATAATCATGAGCACAGGCACGTTTATTTAATTACTTTAAATTTATTTCATTACTTTAAATTCAATTAATTACTGCGGGCACGTCTTTTCTGAGTCAGTGTTCCACATCTTAACAGTCCGACACACTTTTGAAGCAAGATGCAGTACTGTTATAACAGGTTTTATCTATCAGGATCATAATGGATCCGGAGACTATCCCAGGAACACAGGGCACCGTGCACACACACCATCACACACTCATTCACAACTAGTAACAATTTAGCATTGCCAGCCACCTACCAGACTTTTTTGGACAGCAGGAGGAAACCAGAAAACCCAACCCAACATGGGAATAACATACGAAACTCATGCTCAGATAGTAATTCAAGTTCAGGATTGAACCGTGTCACTCTGCCACATTTTTTGACCTTGTAAGGAACAAATTATATTTGAAAAATACTTCTGGTTCCGAGTTGTTGTTTTTTTACTTACCTGGCACAAAAAGAAATTTTCACAATTATCTCCAGCAAGAGTGGATGAACACCTTTTTTGTTTTTTCAAACAGAGAGCGATATACAGAAGTCCAGAAAGGCCATGCGTTTTTTCTTTTGTTGTGTGTGATCTCAAGATAACAAAAGTTGTTTTCTCAAGATCACAACTTGTTTTTCTCATATGTTGAAATGCATTACTGGGTATACTTACTATACATCAGGGAAGGCTTTGGCAGAAACTAGCAGGTATAGTGATTGAACCCACAACCTTAGGGCTGTAAGGCTGTAGCTCTATCATCCATTTTCCTTACTGCTTATCCTACATAGGGTCATGGAGGAGCCCGGAGCCTATCCCAGGACACCCGGGGACAAGGCTGGGTGGGTGGAGGGTGCCACCCTGGACACTGCCAACCCCTTCGGGCTCAATAAATGTATCTAACCATGCATGGAGATGTCCCAGTCCCTCAAATTGACTGGCAATGAAACTCACCCACCTGGTCAGGATCTGGAAATGGTCTAGCAGTGACAAACATATGGCTAGATAGCTGTACTTTATTGATCCCGAAGGGGAAATTTAAGAAAATGTATTCGAACTCTACACCCAACCTGAGCTGTAAGGCCTCAACCCTACCACTGTACCAACTATTTTCTATTAAGGTGCTCTCCGATTAAAGTAAAAATGTATGTACATATGCTTAATGATGCATTTCGCCATATGAGAAAAGTATGTTGCGATCTTGAGAAAACAACTTTTGTTATCTTGAAATCACTCTTTCTGGACTTCCGATATGCATGCAACTAGCATGTGGACATAATGAAATCTCAGTTTCGTACGTGCTTTTAAAGACAACTAACATGTTATAACCGTGCTGGTTCTCCCCTACAGAGTGAAAAGCTTACTTCGGTGTCCAATGGAGCCAATTTATTTAAGCCAGCTTCAGTGATGACATCCACAACATGTCAGTGACTAAGGAGTATGTAAAATACAATACTGAGTGTAATAAACTTGAATAAGGTGGATTACTTTCTCAATAATTTATTTTTCAGAATGGTTTCGGAGGAGAAATTTCACAATGGGACAAACTACCATACAGAACCAAATGTTTTGGTTTTCACAACATAATTTCAATCATTCAGAAAGAAAACCACAAGCTTCTGTTCCCCCATTTTTTTCTTTCCTTCTGTACTCTGAAATGTAATGACTAATCTTGTGTTCTGCCAGTGAGAAAAATGGCTTTGACGCATTTGTTGCTTACTTATGTGGATTTACCATTTGGATGAGAGTGATGTGTGCAGTCTTACATTTTGTGTCTGTAGTTTTTCAGTCATGACTGTGTAATTGCATTGTTGTATATCAGGTTTTGTAAATTAGGTGAGAGTAGCAACAAATCTGACTGGTAAATATTTTAAACAGCAATTGATAAAAGCCGTAATCACTGTAGAAGTCATGAACGGAGTGACGGCACAAAATCTCATTATCGAGACTATATATGTGACACATTTCATTTTCCTGCCATTATTGGTCTTCTTTGCTTTGCCTTTAAATGTCACACCTCCAGTTTCATTTGCAATTAGCTTGGATCACACTTCCAGGCTCTTTTTAGTGCATAAATGCCACTAATCACAGATGACATGCTTTTTGCAGCAACATACTGGAATGCTTTTGGCAAATGATGACCTCTGAATGTTTGGCGCTTGAGGCAGATTTGCATACTATAGTTGGAAACAAAACAGCAGGTGTGGTAAAAGACCTGAGTGATTTGATAACACTTCACTGAATAATTGATGAAACAGCACAATGATTTCCTTTCTTTTTTAGTGCTTTCTAAGCTGTGTGTAAGGCTCTGCATGGCACTTTGTGGTTCATTTGGTTGGCAGATTAACAGTCATGTATACTATATTTGCTTACCATTACACAATCTCAAGGCACAACGAGACAAAATAATGAGTTGCCCTAACTCTGTGACCTTGTCTTGGAGGCTTAAAAAATGGAGGCTTATTTCATGTAAAAACAAAATTATTTTCAAAGGTTAATGGCTCAGGGGGTGAGAGAATCAAGTTAATTTTACTCTTGTATTGCCTCTCAGGAGTCTGGCTTTTATAACAAAAGGTTAGCTGTTATAACTTCATTTCTTCCTCAAGTCCTCTTATGTATTTCTAAAATCCAACCAATACACTTCTTTAAGCTAAATAGCTAACTCAATTGGATATTAACTGAATTAAAGATGAGCTTTGAGGTTTCTATGTTGTCTGTAAAAAATAAAAAAAAAGAAAGAAAAAGAAAGTATCAAGTTAAGCCAATATTTATATCTGGCACAGATTTCTAAACATATAAGATCAGGAAAGTTCATTACAGTTCCATGTATATTCTATGTATTTTGTTTTGTTTCCAATCCCCACACATACACTATACAGCCAAAGGTATATGGACACCTAACCATCACATTGATATGCCTGAACATCCCAATCCAGATTTAGTCCCTGCCCGCCTTTCCTACTATAACAACTTTCGCTCTTCTGTGAAGGTTTTACGCTAGATTTTGGAGTGTGGCTGTAGGGATTTGCACATTCAGCCACAAGAGTATTAGTGAAGTCAAGATTTGATGTCGGGTGAGGAGGCCTGGTGTGCACACAGCAGTCCAGTTTATCCCAAAGGTGTTCAGTGAGGTTGAGGTCAGGGCATTGTGCAGGCCACTTGATTTCTTCTGCTCAAACCTTGGCAAACCATGTCTTCATGGATCTCACTATGTGTACAATTGCACTGACATGCTGGAACAGGTTTGGGCCTCTTAATTCCAGTTAAGGGGAATTTTAATGTTAAAGCATACAACGACATTCTAGACAATTGTGTGCTTCCAAGTTTGTGGAACCAGATTGAGGAAGGCCCACATATAGGTGTAATGGTCAGGCTTTCACATACTTTTGGCCATATGGCAGTCCATACAGGATTTCGCAGCCAAAAATGCTAGATTTGGCTGCGGCTTTTTAAAATTTGCAAAAGTCTTTTGCAGTGATGTTTATTGGGAAATGAGACCTTTTTTTTGTTCGATGCACAAGAATTGAAGAGGGCTTTGGCTGAATGCATGCTGTGATTATGCCATGTGGCGCATCTTGGTCCAAATATGCAGTTTGAATATTGTTTCCTTGATTTTGCATTAATTTCTGTGACCGCATAATCGGAAAATCCTGGAGGGACTGATATGGTGTTTTCTGAACACAATATGTCTAAAATAGATCTAAAAATCTATCAAAATGGTAAAGCTGGTCAGCATGGATTCTATGAGAGAAACTTTAAAATGTAAAACATTGAAATACCATGCCTTCCCTTTCCATGATAGATTTCCATTCAACCCTAGCTCAGAAAACTGTGGCCTTGAATAGAAAGTTTTGCTGTCAGACTCAAGAGCTGCACTTAGAAACTGCAAAGACGGACTCATGATCTAGGAAGGAAATGTTGTGAAGTCAGTATTGCATTTGAGAATAGAAAATTTGAGGATAAAAAAAGTTATATAGAGAAAAGAATACACTCATTTTGACACAAGTGGTATAGTGAGCAATGTTTAACGAGATGCAAAGAACCTGATGATAGTTTTTATAGTATTAAGTGCGTTTAATGGAAAGTTTAATTTCACTGCTTTACCAAGATTACTGCTTGTATCAAGATACAAGGTCAAATGTAGAACCTCTTTGGGGAAATATTACTGTACAACAAAGGAACAGAATGGGATCCAAATATAACCCTTTTCGGACACCAGGAATACTTAACTATCTACAGAACCTCTTGTAGAACAACTGAAGAACCTTGTGATAACGAGTTCTACACAAACATTGAAGAGTTTCCAAATAACTGTATACTAACAAACAAGAACTTTTTTGCGCACTCTGCAATGAAGTATTTTAAACAAGAAAAAAATTATTTTAAGTGAAAATTCATAAATGTTAATGCTCTGAATTTTACTTGGAATTCCATGTGCTCCATGTAAGGACATACAGATACAGTATGCACACCTACAGATACAAATACACAATATAGAACCTTATAATACTGAGGACATGGATTCTTAATCTTCCCTAACAAACTTTACATTAGACGATGCATGTAGACTACATGCAAAGAGTTCCATGTTACACTAGTTCTCATGCTGCTGCAAAAACTACAATGTAACTTCATGGTGTACAATACTGCTCACACTGTATACTGGGGCTGTGCGATTAATCGAATTTTCCATTTAAATTTTGATTATGGCCTCCGACGATTATGAAAACAAAATAATCATGATAAAATGATTGTTGTGCCGCATTCCATTTCGCAATTTTCTCGGTTTGTCTTTTTAAAAACCACGCAACATTTTTCTTTACAGCAGTGTGATTTCACCCCTCCCTAAAAGGCCAAACTCACTCCCCGCCAGGCTGTGGCATTTTTAGTTCACCTCGAGCCAAGATGTCAGAAAAAGAGGCGTTGGTTGACAAGAAAGGTTATACCATTTCAGCCGTTTTGGAAATAATTTGGTTTCGAGTCCAATGCGGAACAAAAAGAAATAACGTTTGATATCATTGCAGTAGCATTGGTTCCAATTCTAATGAAAGTACCGAGGTTGCAGTTCTTCAGGACCTGATGGGGGCAGCAAATACGCGCAAGTGTTTTAGTCAGTCCACAAGTGGTGAACAAGAACAACAACAACTACAAGTACATAGGAAAAACTACAGAAGTTTAGCTGAGCCACGATTTGTTGAGAGGAAAGGTGGTATAGAATATGGAAATACTTCTCATTCGAGGCGGATGAGAACAAACATAATTGATGCTGTGAAGCCGGTGTGCAACCGATGCTATCGTTCATTTCAAACAAAGTGAGGAAACACCTAGAATTTGGCGAAGCACCTGAAAGACGGTCCCTATATTATGTTTGTATGAGGCAGCTGGCATTGTGGCCGTGGAACCAGCTAATCTTATGCTCCATGTAATGTTTGCGATAGCCAGTTATTTGTTAACGACGCTAACGCATTGCACTGTTATAAACTACCTCTGAATGGGCCAAAATACATCGCCATTCAGCCCGTGTCCTGTCAGCTAAATGTAGCTACTGTCACTAATAATTATGCTTTTAATAATTCTTTTTGGCCTGCCACCATATCAGTGAATTTAAACTAATGCTTGCATTCAGAGTATACGGTGTGTGTGTGTGTGTGTGTGTGTGTGCGCATCTGAGTGCGAGTGTGTGTGTGTGCGTGCGGGTTTGGGAGTGCACCTCCACTCATTGTCAGACAGTGTTTGATAACTAAAATATCCCCCTCTCTCTCTCTTCTTGCCAGTATCACCCAGAGGAGGATGTCCTCCAGGAGAGTTTTTAATTTCATTTTTTTAATTTTATACCACGCTGTGGTATCGACTTTGGTATCGAGTATCATGTATTTGGTGCTATCGGTACCAACTATTTTATATATATATATATATATATATATATATATATATATATATATATATATATATATATGTGTGTGTGTGTGTGTGTGTGTGTGTGTATATATATATATACATATACACATCCATCTTCTACCACTTTTCAGGGTCACGGGGAACCTGGAGCCTCTGCCAGGTAGCATCGGGCACAAGGCAGGGTATACCCTGCCAGTCCATCGCAGGGCACACAATCACACACCCATTCGTACACTACGGACACTTTAGACACGCCAATATATATATATATATATATATATATATATATATATATATATATATATATATATATTTTTTTTTTCCTTTCTAGAGCTCACTAATAGTGAGAAACTACAGGCTGATCTAAACCAGAACACAAAATTTAATTGGCTAATTTCATGTGATTCGCATCACGTGATGTGCTCCTCTAGCTTACAAGACAGACATCAATACAGAAAAAAGAGATGTGGAACACGCAGAAATTTCGTGCAAAAGCACAAAAAAAAGAATGTAAACAGCTATCCATTGCTGGAATAAGTAAGGAAAGTACATGATCATGTGGGCATAGTGATCTAATTTATTTTTATTTTTATTATACATTACTTTTTTATTATACATTGCTTTTTTCAGTTGAATTATATTAAAGGAAATCCACTGTTAAAACTACAATTTAAAAAATTTAACTAAAAAGTTCAATAAATGCATGATGTTTCCAAAGTCAATGAATAATCGTGTTTAATATTCATTATCTCAATACTGACCAAAATATTTGTGATTATGATTTTTGCCATAATCGAGCAGCCCTGCTGTATCCCCAAATATGTTTGATTTAAATGCCTGAACAATAAAAGCCTGACAAAAGGACAAAATGTCGTTCTTGTTTTCAACCCAATGTTATTTAAATACCCTGCTGCCTAATGACAAGGCAAAGAAACAGTTAGACCTTATCAGTTACACATAGCGGGCATTTCAGTTAACAACTCCCACCAGTCTCTCCACAGATGTCATCAGGCTCAAATGTTAAATGAGACAAATGTAAGGTGTGTTTCCTATAAATCGCCTCCTTAGTGCGTCTGCTCCTTATTTTCACCATGGAAAACACCAGGGGTAGTGAAATTAAGTGACTGATCAGCTTTACTCACTGAGCTGAGTGATCTGGAAACACATGGAAGTGGAAAACGTTGAACTCAGTCAAGGCTTTTACTTGCCTACCTGCTCCTTAGTACTTGGCAAATCTCTTTCTGTCCGCTGAGTGCAACTGGTCTGTCAAACACTATTCCTCAAACTCTTGGCTCAGGATCAGCATTCTGCAAAGACACTTCTTGGCACATGTTATTTCTAAGCCCATTAAAATTGGCCCAACGTTAACAAAGTGGTTGACTGAGCACGCAGAGCAACTACTATACAGTGGTGCTCATACACCACAAAGTGCCGAATGAGCAACCAAAAGAAGATGATAGTAAGTATTTATGTTCTAACAAATGCCAACAATAATCTTCTGCAAAATCGTGTGCACTCTTATTCACTGATGCATGTGAGCTGTACACCGAGCCTCTACTGTAGTGCTACGCTCTTTAGTTTCCAACATAAAACCTTCCCAGCGTTTCCTCAGAAGGACAAACCAGTGACACATTTTGGATTATAGATTTGTTCTTTTTTTTCTTCCTAAAAGTGTACACGAGGTTCTGACACACAAAGTTAGCAGCCAGTGTATGGATTTTTAAGTACCACTGTTTCAAGGATTCTGCTTAACTGAACAATAAGCATTAAAAATTGATTGTTCAGTTGTACATTATTGCTTTACTGCTAAACCACTGGGCTTTGCTGTTCAGACATAAATTACTCAGTTGACTGGATTGGCCTGTTGACTATGTTTCTAGATTTCTGTCTATCAAAAATGTCACTTTTTGCCAAGATGAGAAGCCCATAAACTCATGAGCATGCTTATTCAACAGAACCAAGATTAGATCATATCCTGTAAAGAATGTCTGTCCCAGCTACTTTCTATCCTAGCAAGCGCATGAAAATACATCCACCCATCCATCCATCCATCCCCATGTAACGCTTATCCCACGTACAAAGGGTCACGGGAAGCTTGGAGCCTGTCCCAGGGAACATGTAGTGACATGTGGACATAATTTAGTTTAAAGTGGTTTTTGGTTTACTAAACTTTGTGTCTCATTTCCACATTAAACTAAACAGTATCAATGTTGAGTACATGTGTGCATGAAGAACAAAAAAATCCTTCTAGGGCTAAGTAGCAGTATTGTTTAGCCAAAATATTTATAATGATGAAAGTATCAAAGTATCCCAGCACCACCAAACTACCACTGCTGGGCCCTTGAGCAAGGCCCTTAACCTTCAACTGCTCAGCTGTATAAATGAGATTATAAGTCGCTCTGAATAATGGCATCTTCCAAATGTGTAAAATGCTTAATAGCCAATTGTTTGCTTGCTGGTCATGGTTTAGTTTCTCAATATATCCGTATGTATCATGCATTTATCTCAGACAACTCAGTCCAGCTATTCTTATCAAGTTTGCACATACAGTAGAAGAGCTAATAATTATGATTAGATGATCTGGCATCTTATCTTGTATTTGTTGTGCTAAAACAGCAATTTCTCATACTTTTTTTTGCCAAAGGATGACAGTGGACTGGCATCACCATGTCACTAGTCCAATTAATTTGCTGAAACCAATTATTTGGTTGCTTTACCATGTCATAAGTGATTTGCATAAAACTAATGAAATCTTAATTCAATTTGTGACGTGTCGCTTTACCTAGAAGCGTATGTCCAAATTATCCCCATTACTCCCTTAAGAAAGAAACGGTCACCTGTTTCAAGCTAAGCACGAGATTACTTCTCTTTCACTTCACATCATCCAGCCTGAAGTCACTGCTCACTGCATTGGCACTTTAAATTAAAGATAGGATTTGAGTCTGTGTGTAGGGCAGAGCTGGACTGAGGAGGACTGGTTTTGTGTTTTCTCCTCAAGAGGGGAGTGTTTTTGATAGAGAATGATTGAAGTGTTAGTGCAAGTGTAAATTGCATAGTGTCCCGCAATGGACTAGTACAGGCTCTGGATCCAGTGCAACCCTGATCATAATAAAGCAGCTACTGAAGATGAATGAATGATTGACTCCTGTAATAGATACACACAACGCGGACGATGCTTTTATAGTCCAGTCACCAATAAAAAACAATGGTGCAAGACTGTGAGAATGAAGACATGTGGAATTCACGTTGCTGCAATCTCGAAAGCTACTACTGTATCAGTAAGAACTCCACCCAGCCTTTTTCCATACCGCTTATCCTACCCAGTTTCGTGGGAGAGCCTAGAGCCTATCCCAGAGAACTCTGGGCACTAGGTAGGGGACACCCTGGACGGGGTGCCAACCAATCGCAGGGGTCAATGGCACACACTTTTACACACTACAGACAATTTAGAGATGCCAGTCAGCTTATAATGCATGTCTTTGAACTGGAGGAGTAAACTGGAGATTAATATGTTAAATCAGATTAGATTAGATTCAACTTTACTGTCACTGTGCAGAGTACAATACAGAGCCAATGAAATGCAGTACCTGTTTCTATTTTGAAAGGCCATTCTTTCATTCCAGAATTTTCAAAAAATTAGATAATTTACATATTATAGACTGTTATGCCTAATTAGAATTTATGGTCATATTATAAGCCAACATGAGCACAAATATAAATATTTGTGCTCATATTATAAGCCAACAGCTTAGTGGTTAGCACATTCTCCATACCTCCAGGTTTGGGGGTTCGATTCCCGCTGCTGCCCTGTGTGTGCGGAGTATGCATGTTCTCTCCGTGCAGGGGTTTCCTCCGGGTACTACATGTATAGTAGGCTGATGGACATGTCCAAAGTGTCCGTAGTTTATGAATGGGTGTGTTAATGTGCGTCCGTGTGCCCTGCGATGGATTGGCACCGTGTCCAGGATGTACCCCACCTTGTGTCCGATGCTCCCTGGGATAGGCTCCAGGTTCCCCATGACCCTGTAGGGTAAGCGGTAAAGAAAATGGATGGCGGGATATATGTATGTATGTGTATATATATATATATATATATATATATAGTACATACAGTATTCCACTTGGTATGATGATCTCAAACTGATGCACACAAGTAAAATTCAAAAATATTACCTTGTTAACACTGGCGACATGGCTTCAGACAACATGTGGGATATTTTGCTGTTCTCTTCTTCTGTTTAAAGCACTGCAGTGCTGTCACTACGGTTGGTAAAATGTGCATTATGAATGCCCTCTTGTCTCTGCTCACCAAAAGCACTACACACCTGAAATTTCAAAAGCTCTGACAGATCCAGCTGTGATTAAAAAACACACCATGCCTAGACTCACAAACCTCGTTCAAATGACTCTCTCCAAATGCAGTGATATTTGACATATTCTTCGTTGGATATGTATTTTCCCATCTATCTATTCAATTTTTATTTTTTTTTTGCCCGACTTGCTATGAGACAGTAAAACGCTACTCACACGAAAACTCCGAAGAGCAGCACTCGGATTCCGATCTCCAGCGCCAGCTCGCGCATGCCTTTCCTTCGGTCAGGAGGAGACATCTTCATGATCTTCTTGCTTTCTTTTTTCTCTTCTTTCAGCAAATGCAAATGTGATCCAATTGCCTGAAAGTCATCTGCGCTCCGCTGCCGTCCTTTATCGCTTTAGCATCGCAATAAGATGCTGGTAATAGTGAGGGAAATGCGCGTTTGGATGCAGCGCGTGCAAAGAAACAAATATTTGTTTATATATTTTTATAATAACAGTTGGTCCTTGGTGCTCGTTTGGTGTCCGTCTTTAATCCATAATGTGTTCCAGTGATGTTGCCCATGAACTAATTGCATCATTTCATTTGATTAAAAAAGGTCTGGATGAAAAGAAGACTGAAAAAAATTCTCCAGGTGATGCAGCATGGCAGTAAAGTGGCTCGAGTTTGAACGGAAACGCTCTCACGCGCTAGAGTTCGTGTTTCTGCTCCACTAAAACCTCTTCCCACACACTGATAAGCGATTGGTCGGCCCACACCTGGCCACCGCGGTACTTACAAAAAAATACGTTGAAAATTACTCACAGGTTGCTTTTTTTCTTTTCTTTTTTTCTTTTTTTTTCTTTTTTGGCAGTTTTCTCAGGTTCAAGCAGCAACAGGAGCGTTTTTGCTTGTGTATCACTTTCGCTCGTGCCTCATCGCAGCTGCGCTTTTATAGTCTCGGGCGCGCGCAAACGAATCTGCGCGTGCCGCTGAGTGCACGATGACGCAAGAGCGCGGCAAAAAAAAAAATTTTTAATAAAAATAAATCAATAAGACGTAGGAGGAGCATGGAAAGCAAAACAACACACAACTACAACACTTCTCTTATCTCACGCAATATTATGAATATTTTACACAACACTAAAATGGGGAAGAAATCCGTGAGGGACACTTGTCTGAACAGGGAAAACAAAAACAACCCTCACAAAACTTCCAGTCCTAAATTTATTCTACATTTATTTCTCTTTACTCATGGTTTAATGTGTGGGTGGGTACACTTCTCAGGCTCTCCGTGGAACGGGTTTATAATTACTCGTCATTTTTGTACATATGCTCCCTACAAGCACGTCACTTGCCCATGTTGTGCTAACACAATCGCCTCACACTCCCTAACCACTGATAGCTTGCTGTTAACACCTCACTAACAAGGGCCAAAACAACACCGAGTCCCTACACCAGTGGGAATATAGAAAGATATTCTTTAACTCAGATTGTCTTCCTACAGTTAAAGGAGAGGCTCTACTGTGCCAGGATTTAGCAAAAAATGCCAAGCTTTGTGTTCATAAATACGTCTCTCTTTTTTTTTTTTTGTTAGCGTCACCAACGCTGCATGCATCATACAACATACTCTCTTCTTCTAATGTCTACATCATGTATTAGCATGGTATGGTAACTATGGTGACTATGGTATTGAAACCATAGTTTAAAGTGATAATTCACCTAAAAATTAAACTTCTGTCATCAATTACTCATCCTCATGTCGTTGCAAACAAAATGCAAGTCGTCCTCTATGTTGAAATCTGCAGACATCTTTGTTACAAAGGTTGTTCTATGTGACTCAGTTTGTGTCCCTCAGCATCCCTTACTGCATGAAAAGAGCTGTAATCAAACCAGTAGATTATTGTATACGGCACTGTATTTCGGACGTATTCAGAAATGTACTGTCCGGGAGTGTTAAGTTGCACACGTTCGTATACACCCGGTTATATACCATCTCTGATATAACTTTCCATGCTATGGCCATTTGTTGCCATGGAAGATAATCCTGTCAGGGGATGTTTTCACACCAAAGTGATAATTAATATTTCTCACCTAATATTCATTCATCTCAAGCTGGAGTGGTTGGCCTTAATCTTAACCTACCCTGAAATCTTGACAGCCATTGGGCCACTGTATGCACTGGCTTTCATTTTATTGGTTACACTCAGAAATCTCCCAGGTTTCATTAAAAATGTCTTCATTTGTGTTCCGAAGATGAACGAAAATCTTATGGGGAACGACATGAGGGTGAGTAACTGATGACAGAATTTTAATTTTTGGGTGCACTATCGCTTTAAGGCAGGGGTTCTCAAAAGTTCTTGCGACCAGTGACCCCTTTTAACTCTATGACACATTTCCTGGACCCTCTCAGCACAGATGGGTTTTTTTTTTTTCTATTTAAATATTAAGCTCATTAGTCAAATACAGTAATATTCTGGCTATTTATTAGAGACAAACGGTATTTCTATTCCTGAATTTTCCAACAACAGAACATATTAGGCCCTAGGTTATAAGGTATTTTATACAACAGTTAGTTCCAATCCACTAATTTGAATGGCTGAGCTGCGTTCCAAGAGTGCTTGTATTTACTATAACTGCACTGGGACATTTCACTGTGTGTATCATTACGCTCGTCTGTGCTCGCCACTTAAAATTCCACTTCCCTAGTTCAAAACAGTTACTACAGTAGTGTTAGCAACACCATCAACAGACATGGCAAATGATGCTTTTCAGGAATAGAACTTTTGACTTGAAATGAAAGCTCGTCACATGAAGATGAAAAAGAAGAAGGGACACCAATTTGATCAGAAGCACCTTTAATGGGAATGTGCAAATCAATTTGAGCTAGCTACCAGATAGCCAACAGCCTACATGTTGGCTTTAAATGTGATGGTGGCTTCTTCATGATCTATTTCCACTAACGGAGCAAAAATAAACAGAACATTTGGCCATATTGTGTCTGAAATGTCACTTTTTATTATATTAATTTCTTGTTCATAGAGCTGTTGTATAAAAGCAATATCGCACTGACAATTGCATGCTTATACTGAATATCAGTACGGCTGTGATTAGCTACGATTCCCTGCAGCGAATCACAGCCGTGCCGATATTCAGCATAACCAAACACTTACTCATGAGATATTGCTTACATTTTTATAGGCTGACTTGTTTTTTAGTTTATTATATGGCCAGGCAAACAAGCTAATAACCAGGAAATCAATAATACATTTTATCTTCAAATATAATAACCTAGTTTACTGCGACAGTGGTGTATTGTAATTTCCAACACTGTGCCAAATTAAAATTGTGTATCTCCTGCCTATGCTTCAGAGATCCCACTTTGAAAACAACAGGCATTAATGAACCCAGCCTACACATCAGGTTCACTGAGCCTGCACTTTGCTCACTAATGACTATACACAGATTTGGATGAAGACTAATACAGTGATAGATGTTCCAGTTGTTCTGGTGACTGAATTGTTGTGAGTTTAAATCCCAGAGAGAGCTCTGGGATTGGGCCTTTGCCCATTTACCTTTCTGAATGCTCCTCTTGTGTCACTTTCTATTAATAAATGTTAATATAACTTGACCAGGATTACTTTAAATATGATGTGCCCAATGTTTGTGGTGACAATCTAAAAGTGCTGTAGAATAAAACAGTAAATTATCACAAGTTTTATTTTTAACCATAAAAATTCTCCCAAGCGATATGGCTTCCTCTCAGACTTGCACTTTAGCTAATTATGATCTGCTTACTTATAGAACAGATTACATACAGAACTGCTTATTTATAGAACAGCTTACTTTTAGAACTGTTTATATATAGAACTGTTTACTTATAGAACTGTTTATGTATAGAATTGTTTACTTATAGAACTGCTTACTTATAGAACTCTTTACTTATAGAACTGTTTATGTATAGAACTGCTTACTTATAGAACTGTTCCCTTATAGAACTGTTTACTTATAGAACTGTTTACTTATGGAACTTTCTTCTCTCACCTCCAGTTCCTGAATCCACCCACTCGCCTAAGATTAGCTCCCTGTCTCCTCCGTTACCTCCCAAAAGTGATTCATCCATTCTCTCTTTTACAGTCAGTGCCAGGAGTATCCTCCACAGGAAGCTCAAAATACCAACATACGCTTTGAGTGCCGAGCTTGAAGCCTTGAAATAAAGCACATCAAAGGATCACACCCATAAACTAATGCATTCTAAAAATAGGCCTCTTTCATCACAGCATATTTTGCTTTCACTATATAGGCTACAAAGTAATGTTAAACTGATGTGCTGTTGTTGTTTATGCAGTTTCAACAAAAATTATGTGGACTTCAGCTGAAGAGTTTTGGGTAAGTCAGAAACAATTTTAGTTACTTGGGAACGTAATATCATTTTGTGTAGGATTTATAGTAATTTCAGGTCAGTTTGAATGAATATTAGTTGTACTTGTATGATTAAGCATCTTGACAAATACAACTAGTTATTGTATCAAATAGAACTAGAAATTGGTTTTCCTTCATGCACAATGAGTAATTACGTCTTCATTTGGGAAAAGAAAATAGGACACTCTTGGTTTGTAATTCTCGTAGGCCCCTAGCATAAGAGGTCTACTTTCATGGCAATCGCCACTTCATGGCAATTCCCTTAATAAAAAAAAGTCATTTTATTCAGGGGCAAAGCAAAGCTAAAGTTTTTTTTTTCTTTCTGTAAGACTTCAGCCAGAGAGCGAGAGAGAGTGCCAACCTTGACCACCTACTGCTGACAAAATACAGGCTACCAGTACTGGGAAAGAGTTTGTAAGAAGAACTCTTGAACTTTCTTGGGGGCAGGGAATTCCCATTGGCCAGGATTAGGCTAAAAGCATCAAAAGTGCCCTGAAATCATCGGCCTAATCTCCACTATTCAGGCACATTGGCCACTCTCCAACCATCCAACAAAGTAATCATAAAACAAGGTTATTTGAAAGGGCACCACTTAAGAGCCTTCTTCTACCAGCGTGTGTGACCTCTACTGACCCGTGCCAGGTACAAGTGTCTTGTTCTTATATACATATTGCATTACTCTAGCGATATTACATTGTGCTTCATCATTAAACAGTGTAAAGGTTTTTACCCATGTGAATGTATCTCTTGTTACAGGAGTTCTAATAGCTATGAAAGGTACTCCACAAATTTGAGTTAATCAAATTTCCTTCAGATACTGAGAAATTATTACTAGTTGTATTGTTATTTACTCTCCTTGGTGTTAACCATCAAGTATGTCTCATTCTGAGAGTATTTTGTCCTTTTGGTCTGGTGCCCCGCTTATTAGAATTATTATTATCATCAATACTAATAATTTCTAATATATTCATTAATAGTAATAAATTTCATTTCTGCATTATACAGTACATTTATCAGACATTTTCATTCAACGTGACCCTCAACAGTGGCTCTCTGGCAGTCCTGGGAATCAAACTCACAACCTTCTAGCCATTATTACACATTAGTATTGCCATTAGGCTGAAGAAGGCATAAATATAATGATCATGATGTAATTGTGTAGACTGTAACACGGGTTTTTATTGTTTATGTACATGAATCACTCTTAGGTGGCACTGTGACACCGCAGGCAGCATTGACACCTGACAGCTCCAGGGTTCCTAGTTTGATCCAGAGCTGATGGTCATGTGAATATGTAGACCAATAAACAATAATTGTTACACACTGAATCTACTATGATGGAGTTGTATGTTATTATGAAGGGGTCAAATGTAGTGTACAGCATACACTTGTTCAGTATGTAGGAAATGTATTACACAGCATGCAAACAAAACACAGCATAGTTTGGTTATTTCTCTGCTAAACCTTCAATAACTGGTTCCATTAATCAGACTGACTTGAACAGGGAAATCAAACTGGCTGTGATTAGGCCCTCCAGGATTGGAATAGCAGTGGAAGCTCATCCGTTCATATCCCAGCACTGCCCAGCTACCACTGTTGGAACGTTGAGCAAGGCCCTTAACTTTCAACTGCTCAGTTGTATAAATGAGATAAATGTAAGTCGCTCTGGATAAGGGTGTCTGCCAAATACTGTAAATGTAAATGAAAAGTGCAACCCTATTGTACCTTTTTAAACTCTTCTGCCATCTTGTGGTGTTGAGGCACAAATATGTCTTAGACAAAGGCGCACCACTTAGCAGGTCAAATGGTGGCAGCAAAGCAACAGCACTAACCTTGCCAAGGGGGTTTTTAGACTGATGGTACACTTAATCCCTGATCTAGTGAACTAGCATGAGGATGTGTTTTTGAGACTACAAAGCACTTCTGCAAGTTGTTCTGGATAAGGGTTTTTGCCAAATATTTTAAATGTAAAAATGCCATATACGTGTGTAGTAGCAGGTCGAGTGCCTGGTCTAGTGCAGGTTGAGTGGCATCTGTGCCAGGTTTAGTAGCAGGTTGAGTAGTGGCTGTGCTGGGTCTAGTTACAGGTGGAGTGTCGGCTGTGCAAAGATTTGTGGCAGGTCAACTGGAACTTTGTGTGGTTTTAATCATAGGTTACATGGTTAGTGTGCAGGGTCTAGAAACAGGTCGAGTGCAGTTATGGTCTACAATCAATGATGACTTGAAACCTTGTTTAGGGATTGCTTCAAGAACAGAATTTTTTTGTTGTTAAACTGGTTCCAGTAGTCTGTCACAAATCCATACAATTTGAGGGTTGTTGTCAGTGGTAGCACAGTGAGATGAAGCTATCAAGAATAAAATGATTAATCATTAACTTGTCATAATTTTTTAAGTTTTACATCTGCCCAGTTACACAAGCATTTCATCAGCCTGCAACTGTGTACAAGTAGATTCAGTCTCAAAGCCCCATTCACTGCCTGTTTAAAGAAACACTAATACTGTCCAGTTACATCTAATTGCATCAATAACATATAAATCAGGGGGTATGATGGCTTAGTGGTTAGCGTATTTGCCTCACAACACCGGGGTTGGGGGTTCAAATGCTGCCTCTGTCTTGTGTGAGTGGAGTTTGCATGTTCTCCCCGGTTTCCTCCAGGTACTCCAGTTTCCTCTCCAGTCCAAACACATGTGTTCTAGGCTGATTGGCATTTCCAAATTGTCACTAGTGTGTGAATGGTTGCGTGTGCAATTGTGCCCTGCATTGGGTTGGCACCCCATGCAGGGAGTCCTCCACCTTATGCACATGGAATAGGCTCGACCCTGTGTAGGATAAACAGTATGGAAAATGGATGGATGGACATATAAAGGCAGCATAAATTATGTGAAATGAATAGTATGTATAAGCTCTCACACAGAAAGGCAAGCAGGGAATTGCACCCTATCTTGGACACCATAACTCCGCATTAGGGTCTGAACCATATTTAATTATAATTAAGTCAAGAATACACAAATAAAGTCGTCGTCGTCCGTTCCCCCTCATTATTGGCTTTTATTGCTCCAAATGTTACACACACGTCTGAAACAGTATTACATACTACACAGATCACTAGAGCCATCTAGTGGACACCTCGAGAAAAAAAAATCAATGCCGTTGTCTAAGCATGTATCGCTGCAGCCCGGAGACATCCAAGTGGGAGGTACTTATCGCCAAGTGGGAAGTACTTATCGCAAAGTGGGAGGTACTTACGCAGCAAGAACATACTACATTGGTATACACGTTTCTAACTTCAATAGCATTGGAAGAGAATGACTTACAGTCATAAAACCATCTGTAAAGTGTTCATATAGGTGTTAGCTATGATGCACACCTTTTAGATTTTCATATTTAACTATCAAATCATGTGTAAAATTTGCCACGTACAACCCCAATTCCAAAAAAGTTGGGACTCTGTGTAAAATGTAAATAAAAACAGAATGCATTGATTTGCAAATCTCATAAACCCATATGTTATTCACAGTAGAACATATAAAATACATCAAAAGTTTAAACTGAGGAAATGTACCATTTTGAAGAAAAAAACAAGTTAATTTTTAATTTGATGGCCGCAACACGTCTCAAAAAAGTTGGGACTGGGGCAACAAAAGGCTGCAAAAGTAAGTGTTTGTGGCCATCAAATTCAAAATTGCTTTATTTTTTTTTCTTAAAATGGTACATTTCCTCAGTTTAAACATTTCATGTTTTTTTTTCATGTTCTACTGTGAATAACATATGGGTTTATGAGATTTCTAAATCATTGCATTCTGTTTTTATTTACATTTTACACAGCGTCCCAACTTTTTTGGAATTGGGGTTGTAGTTGGGCTTGCATGTTTTTTTTGTGAGAAGGGGCTTCCGACTGAATGTGATTAGTTCTCTCTGAACACAGCCATATCCACAATTATAAATAGGTGTGCACACTTATGCAACCAGGTTATTGTAGGTCGCCTTAATTTTTATACCTTGTAATTTCACACTGAGGGTAGAAAAAGTTCTGACATGATTCCTTTTGTTTTTGTTTTTCTTACTTCATAAAAACTTTCCATGTTAACAGAGCTGTGTAGACTTTTTATATCCACTGTATATATAGTAGTTTTGTAGCATCTATTCATGGTTTAATTATTTATTGGCTGTACTTACATTAGACTTGTATCTTATGTAAACTTGATTTTTTTTATTCTTGTTCTAGTTATACATTATTAATATAATGACCGAATTAAATGTCCATTTTTGATGGGTTAATCATGCTTAAAAAAAGCTGTAGTGTTTTATATGTCTTTTAAATTCTTTTTAAAGAATTTTGGTCAGTTATTTGAGTAGTCATACACAATCATACTAGCAACCAGGACTTTACAAATCAAGTAAATTGATGTAAATTATGTTAAATGATGCGTATCAGTGGATTTTAAAATACGAGAGTGCAGCGATTATGATCTCTGTGTTTTTCGAGGACTCTCTTTTACCCTTATGTGTGATTGATTGAAAATGTTTCCCTGTTCATACAAGAAAAGAAAATTCTTAGTCAAGCAAGTCTTAAGTCATGTTGTATATTGTACTTTGCAAGTAGCTCTTACAACAAGGTCAGACTCTGATCATTCTTGGAGTAAATGGACTCGTTGTAGTTAGACTGAGACTTCTGCATGCACGTTGGCAGAGGTTCAGTAATCCAGGATGTACTCTTTCTGTGTCATACAGAAATCCGGATTCAGGCTCTCGATGGTACAGTCCGAGGTGTCCATGGTGCACAGGCTGCACTCGCAGCTTAGTGCGACAGGATATGTGACGTGAGGATCCACACCGGGCCGACAGTCAGGCAGGCGTACGGTTTCATAGCGAACGTCCCTGTAGGTACACACATGCTGATAGATGGAAGAGAACGGGCTCTTGTACACAGGTTCCTGTAGAAAACATTTATTTGTAAACCATTTTTCATACTCAGATGATATCTGTAAAATAAGTAAAATAAGTAAAATATATATTCACCTTGGTGAAGCAGTGCCCGCTGCAGATGGCGGTTTGAAACACAAGGCATTTCGGGCAGCCATCTTTCTCCACAGAAACAGTCTCATTAACAGGTTCGCAGTGTGGCAGAATGTAGCTTTGAGCGGGGGAGAAGGAGTTCATCAAGAAACACAGGAGAAGAAAAGAGGAAGCTGGCACTGACATCCTGTAATAAAACACATGAAAAATACGACACATACCTGAAATAATCAAGCAAGGACAAATTATCTTGAGTTCAGACTACACTTTGCACTTTTATGTACATTTTGGATGTAATATTTATACATTTAATTAAATCACACCTTATCACATTACTGTCCTTACTTTAGAGATTTTGCTGTGATCGCTCAGTGGATTGCTGTCTGTTCCTACAAGAGTTTAACATGTTTATATAGTGTCGCAGAATCGAAACGTGGCCTTATCGCACTAATCTCAAATAAATTACAGCTCAGGGCTCTGACATAATCACGGCTACTTTTTCAAAGGTACACCATGACACTAGAAACCTGCAGTTCATCTTGCCCTCAGCCAAAAGGATTAATGAGCTTCCTGTTTGGACAGGTTTCTTTCATTTGTGGTTGTGTTCAGTTAATGGTTAGGTAACCATGGGCCTTTTGTAATCCCAGTAAATACAATGCTATAATACAGTGATCCTCATATTGGATTATATGAAATAAAGGTACCAAACTGTACTTTTTCCAGTTGCTGCAGTGATACCATCAAGGATACATCTTTTGTACCTTTAGTTTGTATCTTTCATCTGGAAACATGAATATAGTAAGCATAATTGGACCTTAAGGATAACTGATGTACACGATATCACCAAAGGTTTGTGGACACCTGACCATCACACCCATATGTGCTTTTTGAACATCCTATTCCAGATTTATTCTCTGCTTTGCTGTTATAATAACCTCCACTTTTCTGGAAATTCTGGGTTTTGGAGTATGGCTGTGTGGATTTGTTCGTTCAGCCACAAAAGCATTAGTGAGTTCAGGTGCTGATTTTGGGTGAGGAGGCCTGGGGTGCATTCAGTGTTCCAAATCATCCACAAAGCATTTTCAGTTGAGTTTGGGTCAGGGCTCTGTGCAGGCCACTCAAGTTCTTCCATTCCATTGTTGGCAAAACATGTCTTCATGAACCTCGCTTTGTGCACATTGTCATGCTGGAACATGTTTCACCTCTTTTGAAAACTGGAATGCTACAGAACAGATGTATCTAAAAAAAAAATTGAATATTGTGGAAAAGTTCATTTTCATTTCATTTTCCGTATTTTAACTAAAAAAAAAATGGAACTTTCATATATTCCAAATTTGTTACACATAAAGTGAAATATTTCAAGCGTTTTTTTGTTTTAATCTTGATGATTACGGCTCAGGGAAATAAAAAATCCAGTATCTCAAAATATTAGAATAAAGAATTTATAATACGGAAATGTCGACCTGAGAAGAGCTCTAATGAGCTAATTAACTCAAAACATCTGCAAAGGTTTCCTGAGCCTTTAATCTCTCAGTCTGGTTCAGTACACTCAACCACAATCATGGGGAAGATGAAAGTAAATGTTGCATTTCATTTGGAAATCAATGTGTCATTTGGAAGTCCCGTGTGAAGTTTCCACAGTCAGTGATGGTTTGGGGTCCCATGTCATCTGCTGGTCTTGGTCCACTGTGTTTTCTCGAGTCGAGAGTCGATGCAGCATCTACCAGGAGATTTTAGAGCACTTCTTGCTTCCATCTACTGACAAGCTTTATGGAGATGCTGAATTGCTTTTCCAGCAGGACTTGGCACCTGCCCACAGTGCCAAAACTACTAGTAACTGGTTTGCTGAGCATGGTATTACTGTGCTTAATTTGCTAGCCAATTCGCCTGAACTGGACCCCATAGAGAATCCATGAGAGACACCAGACCCAACAATACAGACGAGGTGAAGGCCGCTATCAAAGCAACCTGGGCTTCCAGAACACCTCAGCAGTGCCACAGGCTGATTGCCTCCATGCCATGCCGCATTGTTGCAGTAATTCATGCAAAAGGATTAAAGCCCAGACCAAGTATTGTGTACATAAATTAACATACTTTTCAGAAGGTCCACATTTCTGTATTATAAATTCATTATTCTATATTTTGAGATACTGGATTTTTTATTTCCATTCCATTTGATTTGTTATTATTATTATTATTATTATTATTATTATTATTATTATTATTATTATTATTATTATTATTCAAGACCAACATTACGAGACGTCGTGAGGTGACCGGAACTAACGATTTCAGTCTACGTTCCCGTCAGGAACATTCACTGACGGACCACAATATTGCAGTTGTGCAGGGTGGCTGCCAATGTCATTCACGTTGTTATGAAATAACCGAGTCAAGCAAATTCGTTGTAGTATGCGTATAAAGTTATAATATTAGTGTAAGAATGGCAGAACAGGAGCCTGACAGTAAAAATCAGGTTAGTGTTTTTGGTTTTAATAAGCTGATATATAGCAATCGCTGTACCAGTAGCAATAGCAACTAACTGGACCAGTGCTAATTAGAACTGTAACGTTAATAAAGCGAATGCAAATGTCTGTGTGTTTAAATGTGTATATATATATATATATATATATATATATATATATATATATATATATATATATATATATATATATAATTTATACAAGCAAGGTGTTATATGTGTTAGGGTCAGATACTCTTTATATTTGACAATTAACCAAATGTGCTGTATGTTTGCTAGCACCATTTGCTGTCTTATTCTCTCTTTTTTTTGGTCCAGGTCCTGTCTAAGATCTTTATACTGATCATCCATACTGTATATCACTGTTTTGTTCTGCACAGGGAGTGAAACTTTTAGGGATCCTGGACGTTGGGAAAACTCCTTGTGCAAGAGAAGCTATTCTCCATGGTGCTGGAGGATCTGCCGTTGCAGGACTAGTGCACTTTTTGGCAACTAGTAAGTCTTACAATTTCCAACATACTCCAGTCCATTTACTGTTATTGGTTGAAAGCTTTCCAAGTGAAAAGCATGGAATTGTTAACACGAGGTCACATAAAAACGCCTGCAGTAATCATAAAAAACTGTCCTGTTCTCATCCCAGGACTCTTATTCACAATAAGTTCATACTGAACAATCTTTCAACACAGTTTGCTTTCTGTTCGCTTTTACTCTTCTACGACGGTAAGTTTAGTAAGTCCGCTATCCTGTGTCACAGAAGAGGATTGGTTCCCGTAAGGAGTCGGGTCCGAGAAAGCAGACAGGCTGGCAGGAAACAAGTGCACTAACTGTTGTAGGAAGAGCAAAGCCACAACTAACAAAACAAGAATTAGAGTAAGTGCCTGATAAACACCCAGTCGCATCCACTCTTCCCAGTACGGCTTAAAGCGACAAGTAATATACACCACGAACAAGAGCGCAACATGAATCACCTCAACAAGTAGCAGTACAGCAAAAGGTCAAGATGTTCACACACAAATAAACAGAGACGGCGCTTAGGGTGTGCGTCTAAGGATTGATCAGCTTTCTCAGTCTGTAGTGATTATTTTTGATGTATGTTAATTAAGTGTTTTTGTCTCCCCCCATCAGGCAGAGTGAAGCGCTCATTCCATGTTGGCATGGCTGGATTCATGCTCACAACACTGGCTTCATGGTGCGTAATCCCACATTTGAAAAGCAGCAATATGTGTCATGTTCTTCTTGTGTTAATAGAAGTACAGATATTGACTACACTCTCTACTGTAACCCAAAGCGTAATGTTGTACAAAATAGACACTGTAAGAGCTGACGATGTGATGTAATGTAATGGACCCTTATTAGTAACTCCAGCTTCTGTGAGCTTTTACAGCTTTGTGAAGACAAATGAAGCATTTATGTGTATTCGTTTAGCAGACGCTTTTATCCAAAGGGTCTTACAAATGAGGAAATACAAGCAAAGCGATATATCAAGCGAAAAACAATACAAACAATGCAAGTAGTGCTACCATGCAAGATTTATAATTGAGTTCTAGAAGGAGCAAAGTGTGGAGAGTAGAGGTGTAAGAGCCAGCATACATTTTTATTGATGGATGTATGTATGTGTGTGTGTGTGTGTGTGTGTGTATATGTATATATGTATATGTATATGTATATATATATATATATATATATATATATATATATATATATATATGTATATATATATATATATATATATATATATATATATATATATGTATGTATGTGTGTGTGTGTATATGTATATATGTGTATATATACACACACACAAAGTATCTCACAAAAGTGAGTGCACCCCTCACATTTTTGTAAATATTTGATTATATCTTTTCATGTGACTGAAGAAATGACACTTTACTACAATGTAAAGTAGTGAGTGTACAGCTTGTGTAACAGTGTAAATTTGCTGTCCCCTCAAAATAACTCAGTACACAGCCATTAATATCTAAACCGCTGACAACAAAAGTGAGTACACCCCTAAGTGGAAATGTCCAAATTGCGCCCAAAGTGTCAATATTTTTTGTGGCCACCATTATTTTCCAGCACTGCCTTAACCCTCTTGGGCATGGAGTTCACCAGAGCTTCACAGGTTGCCACTGAAATCCTCTTCCACTCCTCCATGACGACATCATGGAGCTGGTGGACGTTGGAGACCTTGTGCTCCTCCACCTTCTGTTTGAGGATGACCCACAGATGCTCAAGGTTTAGTCCATCACCTTCACCCTCAGCTCCTTTAGCAAGGCAGTGGTTGTCTTGGAGGTGTGTTTCGGGTCGTTATCATGCTGGAATACTGCATACTGATCATGTTCTGCTTCAGTATGTCACAGTACATGTTGGCGTTCATGGTTCCCTCAATGAACTGTAGCTCCCCAGTGCCGGCAGCACTCATGCAGCCCCAGACCATGACACTCCCACCACCATGCTTGACTGTAGACAAGACACACTTGTCTTTGTACTCCTCACCTGGTTGCCACCACACACGTTTGACACCATCTGAGCCAAATGAGTTTATCTTGGTCTCACCAGACCATGGCCTGCACGGCCACAGGATAGGTACTGCATGGTCCAGCAGTTTCAGTTCCTGGGCTGGCCCATGTACCGAGACACACCTGTGTCCAAGAGCTCATTCCTCAAACTAATCCGGCAATTGGACAAGTGGCAGGAGGAGTACGATGGAGGAGAGGGACGCACTGTGGTGCACTGCCTGAATGGAGGTGGACGATGTGGGACTTTTCAATTCAATTTTATTTGTATAGCTCTTTTTACAATAGACATTGTCTCAAAGCAACTTTACAGAAATATCAACACGGTATACAGATATTAAAGGTACAAATTTATCCCAACTGAGCAAGCTACTGAGTGGCGACGGTGGCAAGGAAAAACTCCCTAAGATGTTTTAAGAGGAAGAAACCTTGAGAGGAAATAGATAACAACAGATAGTGTGAAAATGTTCATTATGGATTTATATGTAGTCTGTTTGGCCTTAGAAGCAGCCATAGTCCCAGCAGTCTGGAATTGGAGTAGATGAGAGCTCCATCCAGAGGTAGGACATCCGAAACGGATCAACGGACTTTCTGTGCAATCAATATTGTGTGTGAGATGCTACGGAACCAGCGCTCTGTGGATGTGTTCCACGCTATCAAAATGCTTAGGAACAACAGGTCCAACATGGTAGATCTCTTGGATCAGTATAAATTCTGCTATGAAGTGGCACTGGAGTACTTGAATTCAGGCTAAGTTGTCCAGACGCAGCTGTCCCATGGCCTTTCAGCGTGAGTTGCACAGGTCACACACTCCCCGCACTCACGTGACACATCTTCTATTCTACGAGCACACCGATGTACTTTACTCCCAAGTTGTCCACGTTTCACCACTGCTTAATATTTTTTGGCAGGTTTTTTTTTTTAAATGTTTTTTTTGTCCCTCTTCTTGCCTGTGACACCTCTGACTTGCCTTTTTATACTCGGTGGATGATAGCTGTCATTTCCATTTTTGTGGGGAATGCGCTATATGCTACAGTGGCTGTGTTTATTTTTAATTACAGATTTTTTTTCATTTGATTTTTTTTGTTGTGAATTAAATTTGAGGCAGAATGACGTGTAGCTGAAGTTCAAAATGGCATTAAGAGCACAGATCCTAAAGGTTGCATTGACATTATTGTGATTGCTTGTGAAATGTTGTTGTGTTAATTGTTGAAGCAAACCACAAGCAAGCTTAATGTCATGTCCAAAGATCCAAAGCTTATATTTGTGACAATTTGTTAATACTGTAAATACTTGAAGGTTGACAGATTATTTATTCATTGAAGGGTTTTTTTGTTTTTGTTTTTTTATTTTTATTTTTGTGAAGCACATTGAGTGACAATCATATTTTTATTTGGTCATTATTATTTTTCTCTTTTGTCAGGCTTGGCATAATAATGGTGACCAGGATGTGATGTTATGTTTTTATTTATCTTATATGGAAAAAAAATACAAATACATACATATCTATAAAGAAAAAAGAATAGAACACACAACACACACGTTTTATTATTCAAATCAGCTCTTTTAGATAAGAGGTGTCTTTTTCGGAATCAAAGTTATTAATTAACGATTGTATACGAGAGCACAGTTAGGGCTCAGAGCACTGTGTTCGTATGCATGGATTGCAGGTCACTGTAATGTCCTACAGTTACTACGGTAACTCTTTTAATTTAAAACATGCTTTTAACATTTCCGGCCAAACATGTTGTGTGTGGATAAGGGGCAATGTGCATACTCAGTAGGTATTCGTGGAATCATGTTATGCCTAAAACCATGACAAACCCTGCTGAAAAAAAACCCCAATAGAAACCCTCATAGAATTTGTAATGGTTTTAATGGGAATTGTATTGGTTTTAATGGAAACTGTAATGGTCCCTCTGGGTCTCTATTGGTAATTTGTCACATTCTATTGGTGCACGTTATGTCTAGTGGATACCATTAAGGACCACTAATGGTTTTAATCGTTTGTAATGGTATTTGTAGTGGAAACCATTAGAATTTTTGTAATGGTTTCTGTAGGGTTTTTTTTTTCCCCAGCAGGGATGGTTTATTTTTATTTCAAAGTTTTTTGTACAGACACTAATCTGATTACAAATGTGTTCGATAAAAGTTATATGTTGTAATTTGTTGAATCTTTTCATGTCAGTATTAATAATTTGCAAGATGTATTTATTGTGTAACGTATGAGCGTTCCACTCTGAACACTCTTCAGTCAGGTAATGAGGGTTAGGACTGATGCAATTGCAGTTAAGAGCTTTAATGAAGATTATAAAGTGTGTGGGAAGTGTAGTCGTCTTTGGCCATGTTTGTAGTCGGTGGTGCATTCTGGAAAATGGAGTCTTGCTTTTGCCATGACATTCACATTTTTAAATTGGAAATCATTACTTATAATAGACTACCCAAATTTCATAATTGAGGTTCAGTAAAGATTAACTGAGTAGCTAATCTAAGCAAATCTAAAGCTTTTTGAAGGGAATCCAAGGCAGCCTTGGGTAAATTTTGAAATACTAAATAACTGCAGTGATGTGTTTTTTTATTGTCTTATTTGTTTTAGGTTCTACTGTCGGTATAACAATGCAAGACTGCGGGTACAGCAGAAGACGATTCAGGAGGGAATTAAGAATAAAGTTATTTACGAGGGGACGAGTCATGATCCTACACGAAAAGCAAGAGATCAGTGAAGTCACAGTTTTTGCTCCTATGATTTTGTTCAATGGTGTTTTGTTCAGTGTCTGAGTAATGAATGAAGCTTTGTCTAAGCTGTTAAAATGTCTGTTTATATGAAGTCAATATTTTACCCAAGTGAAAAAAATATAATAATTAGAACACAATGAATGGCTCTGTGCATTATTCTGTACGTTTTCATTGTATATATACACAGTATGTATACAGTACACACTGTTGAAGACTGCACAGTACTCTAATCTCCACTGTAGCCTGAATCGGAAACCAATGTGGTCTTGTGCTATCGTAGCCTGTCTACTTCAAGCTTTGACGTGTTGTGCGTTCTGAGATGCTTTTCTGCTCAGCACGGTTGTATAGTGTGCTTATTTGAGTTACCGTAGCATTCGGGTCAGCCCGACCCAGTCCGGCCGTTCTCCTCGGACCTCTCTCATCGACAAGGCGTTTCAGTCTGTAGAATTGCTGCTCACCGGATGTTTTTTGTACCGTTCTGTGTAAACTCTACAGAGTGTTGCACATGAAAAGCCCAGGAAATCGACAGTGACCGATCAAACCACTCACCATGATCAAAGCTATTTATATTCATTGTTCAGTTCTTATCATTATTAACCTGCAAAACGTTTGAGAACCCTTGCTGTAATGATCATTAGGAAACATTTACATGGTGGTTCTTCAAGGTGTCAATCGTCTACCGCTTTATCCTATCAAGAAAGTGAAGAAGAAGAAGAAAATAAGGTTGTCAGTTCACTGAAAAAGCCTTCAGTGCTCAGCAATGTAAGAAAAAATGAGGAGTATGTTGAAGATCTCAAAGAAGAATAACTTTATTACAGCGTGGCAGTGACTATGTGCATGAAGCACTTCGGGTATCAATATACAATATCAGCACAGACATTTTATACTGTGTTTCAAACCAGGTTTTCTGTATGTAATATAAATGAAGTTTCATTTTAACTTTTACCGGTAGCCAAAAAATGGCATTTTTGTCTGCTTTGGGGGTACCTGAGTTCAGCATTGATTTGTTTTGTGATCTCACACACCACAGTAGTGGTAATTGTTCATATGAAAGTAGACAATTAAGACTTTAAGAATTAGCAGTTATTTCAAATATTTCTTCTTTGACCTAGCCTACCTGGGGCAATACATTCTCTTTTTTTCATTTTTTATATATATATATATATATATATATATATATATATATATATATATATATATATATATATATACACACACACACACACACACACACACTTTTAACACAAATGTTGATATCAACCCCATTCCTGGTCTCAAAGATGCCCCAAGTACTTGTCCATGAACACCCAACATATGAGGAAGTTATCTCTAACCACTAAAATTGTGTGTAAGGTTATCCAAACACAGTTAAAAACCTATCCAAAATGGCACCAAACCTCTCCAAATGGCACCAAACGCCTCTAAAATACATAAAACCTATCTAAATGGCACAAAGCTTATAAAAATGGCACAAAGCCTTTAAATATTGCAGACTTCTAGAAATAGCAAAAAAAAAAAAACATTTTAAAGTCACAAATGGCACAAAATGGAAACAAATGGCAGTAGCATGAACTCTGTTACACAATGTGTAATTTCAAACACACACATACACACACAAAAAAAAAGTCTGAAACGTACTTATAAAATATAATGTTTATTAAAAATAGTGCCAGAGCCCCAGGTGAAGGAGCACTTGCTCTCCGAATGGCTGAAATGATAGACACACGAGTGACCCCTCTCCTCTGACTTCTCTGGGGGGTAGATAGAGCCCCTCAACTCAATCCACATAGCCTTCGTCCAAAAAAAAACAACAACAAAAGAGCCACTCGGAAATAACCAATCCAGAAGCTGTGACGCATTCAGGCTTTTTCGGGAGCGCGCCGCCGTTATAAGACGCCGATAAATCGCACGCTGAGCGAAAACCAGCAGAAAACCAGCGATCAGGAAAAAAACTGCTGTATAAAGTTTCGCAGGAAGACCGCTAGAGCGGAGCTGGCATTTCCTGATAGTTTCTCTGCACGGCCCTGTAGCGCTTTGCTGATTTTCCTGTACCGCTGACACACAACTCAAGACGCACGCGTAAAACGTTTAGTTGTGCTGATTACGCGTTTGATTTTCTCAGCCTCTGAGTAGTCAATCATGTCGAGTTTGGGTTTGTTTGAAAGCTAGCAGTATCTACAATTGGTCAAAGTGGGTGTCAGTGAAGTTAGACTGCCCGATTATAATTTAGGACGCGGATTGTTCAACATAGCCAAAGCAGATTAGCTTTTATTTTTTAGATGGTGTCTCAGTTCAGTCTATGGCTAATTACTAAATTCCAGAGGGGTGGGATACCAAAACACTTAATGCATTTTGAAGACGATATTTGTGACTAAATATGGAACTTTGCATTTGTTTTCTTCAATAAAGCTGATGGACTTTACGCCGATGGAAATGTGCATGATTTATAAAACCGCGAGCGAACTAGATTTTCGTATATGTAGGAAATGTATATCTGTATATCACTGTTTTGTTCTGCACAGGGAGTGAGACTTTTAGGGATCCTGGACGTTGGGAAAACTCCTTGTGCAAGAGAAGCTATTCTCCATGGTGCTGGAGGATCTGCCGTTGCAGGACTAGTGCACTTTTTGGCAACTAGTAAATCTTACAATTGCCAACATACTCCAGTCCATTTACTGTTATTGGTTGAAAGCTTTCCAAGTGAAAAGCATGGAACTGTTAACACGAGGTCACATAAAAACGCCTCCAGTAATCATAAAAAACTGTCCTGTTCTCATCCCAGGACTCTTATTCACAATAAGTTCATACTGAACAATCTTTCAACACACTTAGTTTGCTTTCTGTTCGCTTTTACTCTTCTACGACGGTAAATTTAGTAAATCCGCTATCCTGTGTCACAGAAGAGGATCGGTTCCCGTAGGGAGTCGGGTTCGAGAAAGCAGACAGGCTGGCAGGAAACAAGTGCACTAACTGTTGTAGGAAGAGCAAAGCCACAACTAACAAAACAAGGATTCGAGTAAGTGCCTGATAAACACCCAGTCGCATCCACTCATCTCAGTACTGTTTAAAGCGACAAGTAATATACACCACGAACGGGAGCGCAACATGAATCAGCTCAATAACTCTCTACTGTAACCCAAAGCGTAACATTGTACAAAATAGACAATGTGACGTAATGGACGCTTATTAGTAACTTCATCTTCTGCGAGCTTTTACAACTTTGTGAAGACAAATGGAGCATTTATGTTTATTCGTTTAGCAGACGCTTTTATCCAAAGTGTTACAACCCGCTAGCTTTTGATGGGAAGATTTTTTGTATACTGTGCCATATTTTGTGTGCAGGTCCGAACTCCCGCCCAGAGTTTCCATCCTGCCCTAGCCTGCCTTGCTCCCGCCTCCCAGGATGACATCACTGAGCGGCGGCCATATCTGAAGAGGAAGAAGATATATTCGATATTCACAATTCTATATTCTATATTCACAATTCGATATTCTGACTGCTGTTCTGGGTTTGGACTCTTGCCGGGGGGGTTGACTGTGATTTTGGTTGTTCCTGTATCTGGTTGTGTATACGCTTCACCCGTGTATACACGTTCGCTTGGTTCACTGGCAGTAGGGGTGTGGCTGCCATTTCTTTTGGGAGAGGGTCCTTTTGTCTCTGTTTTTGGCTTAGGGAGTTGGGGAAGTATTTGTATTTTATTTGTTATTTTCTTTTTAGGTAAGCTAGCTACCTAACAATAGAATCTAACCTTTTGTTTATTATTTTGGCCTTGCCCACCCTGAAGTCATGCCTGGTTTGGTTCTTTGTAGAGTTGTATGTATATAATTCTGTGTTTTACAATACACCACAATTTTGTTTTGAACAACCTTGTTGTGTTGTTATTCCTGGCTCCCTCATTTTTAAAGGTCAAATTCCATTGAATCCCGAGCTGGTTACTCTGTGCGGCCTAACTTAGACTGGGCCGTAACAAAAGGGACTTACAAATGAGGAAATACAAGCAAAGCGATATATCAAGCGATTAACAATACAAACAATGCAAGTAGTGCTACCATGCAAGATTTATAATTGAGTTCTAGAAGGAGCAAAGTGTGCAGAGTAGAGGTGTAAGAGCCAGCATATATATTTTGAAATAATGCCTTTTGCGTACTTACTGGACTACACCATATCAGAGCCATTTCAGATATCTGAGTGTGTAACATACATGACACATTGATTTTCAACTAGTTTTCAAACTCAGTCTAGTGCACCCAAACATTTGACTGGTAACATAGAACTAAGTCATTTGCCATAACACAACATGCAGGACTATGTCAGAATAGAACACAGAACACACAGGACTATGTCAGAATAGAACACACGACACGCAGGACTATGTCAGAATAGAACACAGAACACGCAGGACTGTCAGAATAGAAAAGGAGTACTGAAGCAGTGGAAGTGCGGGACACCACACACAACGACACATTTGCGTTTCTCCCCCTGGAGCTCATGGATTAGCGTCCACTACTCTCCTGCAATGGATAGAGTTTTAACTTGTCTCCTGGCTGTACTCAGTTTACTGTTTTCAGTTCAAGGACAAGTATTCAGAGGAGACTGTAACTTCGAAAGGCCCTACTCAGAGTGTGGCTACAGCCAAGGCAAAGATGATGACTTTGACTGGATACAGGTCAACACGAAGCTGAGGCCATCAACAGACCCCTGGATACCAGCAGGCTCGGCCTTTATGATGGTCAATACTTCTGGAAGGTTCCCTGGACAGAGAGCTCAACTAGTTGTCCCTCAGCTGAAGGAGAACGATACACACTGCCTTATTTTCCAGTATTATGGAGCCAGTGGTGAGGGCTTGAGTCCTGGCCAGCTCTACATCTATGTCAAAGAGAATAACAGTCCAGTGGGCTTCCCGGTGTGGAAGTCACCCGGACCTGCCTTTCATACGTGGAGGCAAGTTGAACTGGCAGTCAGCACCTTCTGGCCCAACTTTTACCAGCTCATCTTTGAAGTTGTGACCACAGGACAGCTGGGGTTGCTGGCTATTAAGGACATTTCTCTCCAGGGACATCAGTGCATGAGCACACCACATTTCCAGTATATTAATGGTGTAAAGGTTAATGTCAGGCAAACAGCTACTCTCCACTGCACCATCAATGGGCAGCCCAAGGACCACGTGAACTACAAACTGTGGTTACAGGGTATCACAGGGCGAGAGGCTCAGATGAAGGACATGGAGCCAGTGAGCACCAGGCGCTACATGGCAGCATTTGACGTGGTGAACACCACCAAGGGGGATTCAGGTCGTTACCGCTGCATCATCCAATCAGACAAGGGAGTGGGCGTGACCAACTACGCTGAGCTAATAGTGAAGCAACCACCAATCCCAATTGCACCACCTCAGCTGACTGCAGTGGGTGCCACCTATCTGTGGATCCAGCTCAATGCTAACTCAATCAATGGTGATGGCCCTATCATCAAGAAAGAGGTGGCGTTGCGCACCATGTCAGGAATCCTGATTGACAACCAGCTCGTGGACAAGCCAAACCACAAGATTGGCCACCTTGACCCAGACACTGAGTATGAGATCAGTGTTCTTCTAACAAGACCCAAAAAGGGCGGCACTGGAGCTCCAGGTCCACCACTGTGTGCCAGGACCAAGTGTGCTGACCCCATGCATGGCCCTCGGCGGCTGGAGGTGGTGGATATCAAATCCAGGCAGATCACTGTACGCTGGGAGCCTTTCGGCTACAACGTGACCCGGTGCCACACCTACAACCTGACAGTGGAGTACCGCTACAAAGTGAACGGCAAGGAGGAGATACAAGAGGAAGTGTGCTACGAGTTGCAGAGCCCGACACCACAACACACCATCCGCAACCTGTCGCCCTACACCAACGTCAGTGTTAAGCTGGTGCTACGAACCCGAGAAGGCGAAAAGGAGAGCCAGGAGCTGGATGTTCTCACAGATGAGGATGTACCAGGTGCCGTGCCCCCTGAGTCCATTCAGGGAAGTACATATGAAGAGAAGATCGCCCTCAAATGGCGAGAGCCCATAAAGACTTACGGAATCATAAAGCAGTATGAAATATTTTACAAGGCCATGTTCTCCTTTGACCCAGAGTTCAATGTGGCCAATCAGAGTGGGAAGGTGTTAAAGCCCAGTAATGAAACTTCTCATGTGTTTACAGGGCTGTCCCCAGGCTGTACCTACTCATTTACCATCAGAGCCAGCACTGTCAAAGGCTATGGTTCTCCGGCCTCAAAGGAGTTCACCACTAAAATCTCGTCTCCACACATGCCTGGCTATGATCAGGAGACACCACTCAACCAGACGGACAGCACTGTAACGGTCCTGCTGAAGCCTGCACAGAGCAGAGGAGCACCAGTCAGTGCGTACCAGGTAGTGGTAGAGGAAGAGCGGCCACGCCGAGCGCAGCGCACTGCTGAGATTCTGCGCTGCTACCCCATCCCCATCCACTTCCAGAATGCCACTGTGCTCAGCTCACCATATTACTTCACCGCTGAGTTCCCAGCTTCCCGCATACACAGCTCTCTGGCTTTCACCATCGGAGACAACAAGACCTATGAAGGCTACTGGAACGTCCCACTGCTGCCCCATAAGAGCTATAGCATCTACTACCAGGCTATTAGCAAGACCAACTGGGAGACAAAAATCGATTGCGTTCGTGTGGCCACTAAAACCGCCATTGTTGTGACCCAGTTCCCCACACTCGGAAAACCATCAGATCACACAGTGAAGATTGCCGGAGTCATCGCTGGCATCCTCCTCTTTGTCATCATCTTCCTTGGTGTAGTGCTGGTCATGAAAAAAAGGAAACTTGCAAAGAAGTGTAAGGAGACCCTGAGCAGCAGCACAAGGAAGGAGATGACCGTGATGGTGAACTCCATGGATAAAAGCTTCACAGAGCAGGGCATCAACTGTGATGAGGCCATCTCCTTCATTCACACCCCCAATCTCAATGGAAGAACTGTTTCCTCACTGTCATCATTTACCATGAAGACTAACACGCTCAGCACTTCAGTGCCCAACACCTACTACCCAGATGAGAACCACACTATGACTAGCGAGACGAGCAACCTGGTTCAGTCCCACACTCATTCCTTTAAGAAAAGGGAGGCGGTGGATGTGCCCTACCAGACAGGGCAGCTCCATGCGGCCATCCGCGTGACAGATCTGCTTCAGCACATCACCCAGATGAAATGTGCTGAAGGCTACGGCTTCAAGAAGGAGTACGAGAGTTTCTTCAAAGGGCAGGCTGCACCCTGGGACTCTGCAAAGAAAGACGAGAACAGGATGAAGAACCGGTACGGAAACATCATTGCATATGACCACTCCCGTGTCCAACTTCAGGCTATAGAGTGGGAGCAGAGGTCAGATTATATTAATGCAAAATACATTTCTGGATACCATCGACCAAATCACTACATAGCTACACAAGGACCCATGCAAGAAACAGTCTATGACTTCTGGAGAATGGTGTGGCAAGAGAACACGGCAACCATCATCATGATGACTAACCTGGTGGAAGTTGGCAGGGTTAAGTGTTGCAAGTACTGGCCAGATGACACAGAGATCTATCAGGACATGAAGGTGACACTGATTGAGACACAGCTGCTCTCAGAATATGTCATTCGAACCTTCGTTGTGGAAAAGCAAGGAGCTCATGAGATCAGGGAGATCAGGCAGTTCCATTTCACTGGCTGGCCGGACCACGGAGTACCGTACCATGCTACAGGCCTGCTGGGCTTCATCCGCAGAGTCAAATCCAAGAGCCCAGCTTATGCCGGCCCAATGGTGGTCCACTGCAGCGCTGGGGTTGGCTGTACGGGCTGCTTTATTGTCATTGACATCATGTTGGACATGGCTGAGCGTGAGGGTTTGGTGGACATCTATAACTGCGTGCGAGAGCTCCGCTCACGCTGGGTCAACATGGTCCAGGACGAGGAGCAGTATGTGTTCATCCATGACACCATCTTGGAGGCGTGTTTGTGCGGTGACACCACCGTTCCAGCCAATCAGCTGCGTTCAGTGTATTATGACATGAACCATCTAGATCCTCAGACCAACTCCTGCCAAATTAAAAAGGAGTTCAGGACTCTGAACATGGTCACACCGACACTGCGCGTAGAGGACTGCAGCATTGCTCTGCTGCCAAGGAACCATGAGAAGAACCGGTGCATGGATGTGCTACCACCTGACCGCTGTCTGCCCTTCCTTATTACTATTGATGGCGAGAGCAGCAACTACATCAACGCTGCCCTCATGGATAGCTACAAGCAACCATCTGCTTTCATCGTTACCCAGCATCCTTTGCCCAACACTGTAAAAGACTTCTGGAAGCTGGTCCTGGACTACCACTGCACATCTATAGTAATGCTGAATGATGTGGATCCTGCTCAGCTGTGTCCACAGTACTGGCCTGAGAATGGTGTACACAGGCATGGACCTATCCAGGTGGAGTTTATATCTGCTGATCTAGAGGAGGATATTATTAGCAGGATATTCCGCATCTATAATGCTGCACAGCCACAGGACGGGTACCGCATGGTCCAGCAGTTTCAGTTCCTGGGCTGGCCCGTGTACCGAGACACACCTGTGTCCAAGCGCTCATTCCTCAAACTAATCCGGCAGGTGGACAAGTGGCAGGAGGAGTACGACGGAGGAGAGGGATGCACTGTGGTGCACTGCCTGAATGGAGGTGGACGAAGTGGGACTTTCTGTGCAATCAGTATTGTGTGTGAGATGCTACGGCACCAGCACTCAGTGGACGTGTTTCACGCTGTCAAAACGCTGAGGAACAACAAGCCCAACATGGTAGATCTCTTGGATCAGTATAAATTCTGCTATGAAGTGGCACTGGAGTACTTGAATTCAGGCTAAGTTGTCTAGACGTGGCTGTCCCCCTTCCCGTCCCTTGCTGTTCCCCGGTCTTTCAGTGTGAGTTGGACAGGTCACACACTCCCCGCACTCACGTGACACATCTTCTATTCTACAAGCACACCGATGTACTTTACTCCCAAGTTGTCCACGTTTCACCACTGCTTAATATGTT